>NW_026042382.1:0-300000 GCF_023856365.1 Brienomyrus brachyistius | reverse complement strand
ATGAAAATTTAAAATCGAGTCATCTGCGCGTCACCTAACTGACGAATACCTCCACATTGCCGTACACCTGTGTTTGCCCAATCCCAGTCCTCGGGGAACCGCCGACTGTCCACATTTTCGCTCCCTCCTAGCTCCCAGCCAATCAGGAACACCGAATACCTGGTACAGGTGTGCTGAGAGGAAGCAAAAACGTGGACTGACCGGGGGGGTACCCCCGAGGACTGGGCTGGGAAACACTACCATAGACTGTGCTTGAAATGTGGGGGAGATCGACCAAGTCCCCAAACGCTTCAGTATTCGCAGACGTGCCGTGTCTCACGTCCATGTCCGCACACTGAGAACGATGACTTCACATCCCGTTAACAGCGATGGGGAGCTGCGGAAGAATCGTTCCCTACATTGCTGTGTCGCTCGAAAGGCAGAAAATACTTCGGACCTTTTTCCCGGTGAACGATTATCAGCTTCACTGGAGTTTTCACATCGTGCCCCATGCCCTATTCTGTTATGACGTCAGTGATGGATAATATTACCATAACAACATGCACAGATGAGGTCGTCTTACTCTGAAAGTGTTGAAAGGGTCACATTTTAGACATTTTCTACTTCTCATTAGCATCTTTTATGATTTTTTTTTTTTCTTCCTATATCGCCACCCCACTGAAATCGGCCCATTATAGACATAATCCATACAGGCATTTAATAGTTTACCTATTTATTTTGCAAAAGTTAATCGCAAAACGTTTTGCGTCCACCCCTGCATTGTAACATTTTGAGCTCCGGTGTCCCACTCACTTTAGCCTAAACTGTTAAAAATGGCAAGACTCAGCCCACAAGATAGTGATCGCGGTTTCAGTGAAAGGTAAGTGAGAAGTGCAGTCAGTTTGTTTTTCTTTGATTTTTTTCCTCCTTTTCGGATTGTCATCGTAATCTTTCTTATCCAGTGTGAGTCACATGTAATCCAAGTCAAGAGGAAGGCTGTACCAAAGCAGCACTGGGGGGAGAGAGTTTGAATCCAGCAGAACTGTTAATGTATTTCACGTCAAAGCCAGTAAATGTGCCATAGACAGGTGAAATGGAAACCGCTGCTTGTATCCTGGTGTTTACATTTTTTTTGCAGTCCCTGCTACCGCTTTGATACTTACAGCTCTTTCATTTTTGTTCCCCACTTTGTCCCCAGCTAGGGGCCTGTAAGATCGTTAAGTCTTCGCTCATAATTTGTTCAGTAGTACTGACCTACTGCTGCCATGCCAACATGTAACACAAGGCAAGTAAGACATTCCGTCCCTCGCACGGATATCCTCCCTGTCGACGGCCTGCCCCTGTGGGGGGGCTCTGTCCTGGAGTGCTCTTAAGCATATGGGGTCCTTTTTTTGGGGGTTGAAGGCTGGGGAGAGACTTATTATGCTGATTACAGGGTATAAATTTGATTTTATTTTTTTTTTTGCCCCTAAGAGAAGGTAGGAGGTAGCGCCCTCTTGTGGCTGCCAGTGTCCCAGGTGACTCCTTTCTGAAGTCAGTGGTTAATGCGGCTTTACAGTAGATTCCTGTAGAATAAGTGAGGAATGATGTTAGCAGAGCTATTTCGTCCTGTTTGGCTTCAAGCCGTGGCCCCTTTAGCAGGACCCTGTGGCGGCTCTTAGCTTTACCTGTGAGTTTATCTCCTGTAGGCTTTGTCCCTCTAATTAACTGCACCAATGTGGTTCTTGGTTTTAAGAACAGGAAGTCAGTGATTCGGCTGGGTTTGTGTTCTGCCGAGTCGCCCCCCCCCCTCCACATTGTATACATGGAACACTTAACATATAATTAGCTGTTTTTATTTCGTTTTTTTTTTATATACCATCTAGCTTAATTATTGTGGCCCTTAAAATCAGATGCAACTCGGTCCATATTTCAAAATTCGTAGTTGGAATTATCAGAGAACTTGATTAGGAATTCAGTTGTGTTGTATATGCTGTAGGATGGGGGGGGGAATCTGTGTTATCATTCATTGACAAGAATCAAAATAGTTACTTTTGTACGCTCCCAGTAAGTAAGTCATGCAGAAAGGGCACAGGGGGCTTTGAGCTCTAGTGTTGCACCGTAATGTCGAGCCACTTGTCATAAAGCCATTTTCCTGATGTCTTCACTGTTTCCTCATGTCGTTTTGCAAAGTTTAACATGCTGCTTCTCCCACAGTTAAGATTAGCATTTCTAGCGAGGCGCCGTGCCTGGACTGTCGGGCTAATCGCCCCCCCGCGTCTCCTCCTCTTGCCCAGGTGAAGGAACTCTTGACGTCGTTCGGACCTCTTAAGGCCTTCAACCTTGTGAAGGACAGTGCCACGTCACTGTCTAAGGGTTATGCTTTCTGTGAATACGTGGACATCAGTGCCACTGACCAGGTGCGTGAGGTGGGGCAGCAGCTGGAAGGTCTGGGGTGACTCGGGGCTTCCGGATGGAATTGCTGACGCTTGTGTGGGATGCATCCCGCAGGCCGTGGCTGGACTCAATGGCATGCAGCTCGGAGACAAGAAGCTCATCGTCCAGCGGGCAAGCGTGGGGGCTAAGAATGCCAACGCTGTGAGTATTTGCCCTCGGCTGCCGCCTTTCTGATGTCCTAAACCCAACTTGGTTCCTGGGTGCCTCCCAGGAAGCTTAATGCCCCTATTTCTTGGGTTTATTTGGGTCCATGTAAATTTCTCGCTGTTACTCGAGACGATTGGACGATCAGGGGGTATCTGACACTCTTGTCGCCCCCCGGGACAGACGGCCATCATCGAGACGCCGGTGACGCTGCAGGTTCCAGGGCTGCAGCGGCTGCAGAGCTCCGGCATGCCCACGGAGGTGCTGTGCCTCCTCAACATGGTCATGCCCGAGGAGCTGGTGGACGACGAGGACTACGAGGAGATCCTGGAGGACATCCGGGAGGAGTGTTGCAAGTACGGCAACGTGCGCTCCATCGAGATTCCGCGGCCCGTCGATGGCGTGGAGGTGCCTGGCTGTGGCAAGGTGGGACCCGTACTCTCCTGTACCAGTGGCAAAAAGAAGACCTCTGTAGGCACTAAACACAGGCTCATGGGAGCATTTCTTGCACAAAAGTGTTTTGAAAACGGAATAATTTTTTGTGTAAGAAAAACAATCTGATTGGTTCAGATAGACAGACAATCTGATTGGTTCAGATAGACGACGGACAATCTGATTGGTTCAGATAGACGACGGACAATCTGATTGGTTGAGATAGACGACGGACAATCTGATTGGCTCAGATAGACGACGGACAATCTGATTGGCTCAGATAGACGACGGACAATCTGATTGGCTCAGATAGACGACGGACAATCTGATTGGCTCAGATAGACGACGGACAATCTGATTGGCTCAGATAGACGACGGACAATCTGATTGGCTCAGATAGACGACGGACAATCTGATTGGCTCAGATAGACGACGGACAATCTGATTGGCTCAGATAGACGACGGACAATCTGATTGGCTCAGATAGACGACGGACAATCTGATTGGCTCAGACAGACGACGGACAATCTGATTGGCTCAGACAGACGACGGACAATCTGATTGGCTCAGACAGACGACGGACAATCTGATTGGCTCAGACAGACGACGGACAATCTGATTGGCTCAGACAGACGACGGACAATCTGATTGGCTCAGACAGACGACGGACAATCTGATTGGCTCAGACAGACGACGGACAATCTGATTGGCTCAGACAGACGACGGACAATCTGATTGGCTCAGACAGACGACGGACAATCTGATTGGCTCAGACAGACGACGGACAATCTGATTGGCTCAGACAGACGACGGACAATCTGATTGGCTCAGACAGACGACGGACAATCTGATTGGCTCAGACAGACGACGGACAATCTGATTGGCTCAGACAGACGACGGACAATCTGATTGGCTCAGACAGACGACGGACAATCTGATTGGCTCAGACAGACGACGGACAATCTGATTGGCTCAGACAGACGACGGACAATCTGATTGGCTCAGACAGACGACGGACAATCTGATTGGCTCAGACAGACGACGGACAATCTGATTGGCTCAGACAGACGACGGACAATCTGATTGGCTCAGACAGACGACGGACAATCTGATTGGCTCAGACAGACGACGGACAATCTGATTGGCTCAGACAGACGACGGACAATCTGATTGGCTCAGACAGACGACGGACAATCTGATTGGCTCAGACAGACGACGGACAATCTGATTGGCTCAGACAGACGACGGACAATCTGATTGGCTCAGACAGACGACGGACAATCTGATTGGCTCAGACAGACGACGGACAATCTGATTGGCTCAGACAGACGACGGACAATCTGATTGGCTCAGACAGACGACGGACAATCTGATTGGCTCAGACAGACGACGGACAATCTGATTGGCTCAGACAGACGACGGACAATCTGATTGGCTCAGACAGACGACGGACAATCTGATTGGCTCAGACAGACGACGGACAATCTGATTGGCTCAGACAGACGACGGACAATCTGATTGGCTCAGACAGACGACGGACAATCTGATTGGCTCAGACAGACGACGGACAATCTGATTGGCTCAGACAGACGACGGACAATCTGATTGGCTCAGACAGACGACGGACAATCTGATTGGCTCAGACAGACGACGGACAATCTGATTGGCTCAGACAGACGACGGACAATCTGATTGGCTCAGACAGACGACGGACAATCTGATTGGCTCAGACAGACGACGGACAATCTGATTGGCTCAGACAGACGACGGACAATCTGATTGGCTCAGACAGACGACGGACAATCTGATTGGCTCAGACAGACGACGGACAATCTGATTGGCTCAGACAGACGACGGACAATCTGATTGGCTCAGACAGACGACGGACAATCTGATTGGCTCAGACAGACGACGGACAATCTGATTGGCTCAGACAGACGACGGACAATCTGATTGGCTCAGACAGACGACGGACAATCTGATTGGCTCAGACAGACGACGGACAATCTGATTGGCTCAGACAGACGACGGACAATCTGATTGGCTCAGACAGACGACGGACAATCTGATTGGCTCAGACAGACGACGGACAATCTGATTGGCTCAGACAGACGACGGACAATCTGATTGGCTCAGATAGACGACGGACAATCTGATTGGCTCAGATAGACGACGGACAATCTGATTGGCTCAGATAGACGACGGACAATCTGATTGGCTCAGATAGACGACGGACAATCTGATTGGCTCAGATAGACGACGGACAATCTGATTGGCTCAGATAGACGACGGACAATCTGATTGGCTCAGATAGACGACGGACAATCTGATTGGCTCAGATAGACGACGGACAATCTGATTGGCTCAGATAGACGACGGACAATCTGATTGGCTCAGATAGACGACGGACAATCTGATTGGCTCAGATAGACGACGGACAATCTGATTGGCTCAGATAGACGACGGACAATCTGATTGGCTCAGATAGACGACGGACAATCTGATTGGCTCAGATAGACGACGGACAATCTGATTGGCTCAGATAGACGACGGACAATCTGATTGGCTCAGATAGACGACGGACAATCTGATTGGCTCAGATAGACGACGGACAATCTGATTGGCTCAGATAGACGACGGACAATCTGATTGGCTCAGATAGACGACGGACAATCTGATTGGCTCAGATAGACGACGGACAATCTGATTGGCTCAGATAGACGACGGACAATCTGATTGGCTCAGATAGACGACGGACAATCTGATTGGCTCAGATAGACGACGGACAATCTGATTGGCTCAGATAGACGACGGACAATCTGATTGGCTCAGATAGACGACGGACAATCTGATTGGCTCAGATAGACGACGGACAATCTGATTGGCTCAGATAGACGACGGACAATCTGATTGGCTCAGATAGACGACGGACAATCTGATTGGCTCAGATAGACGACGGACAATCTGATTGGCTCAGATAGACGACGGACAATCTGATTGGCTCAGATAGACGACGGACAATCTGATTGGCTCAGATAGACGACGGACAATCTGATTGGCTCAGATAGACGACGGACAATCTGATTGGCTCAGATAGACGACGGACAATCTGATTGGCTCAGATAGACGACGGACAATCTGATTGGCTCAGATAGACGACGGACAATCTGATTGGCTCAGATAGACGACGGACAATCTGATTGGCTCAGATAGACGACGGACAATCTGATTGGCTCAGATAGACGACGGACAATCTGATTGGCTCAGATAGACGACGGACAATCTGATTGGGTCAGATAGACGACGGACAATCTGATTGGGTCAGATAGACGACGGACAATCTGATTGGTTCAGATAGACGACGGACAATCTGATTGGTTCAGATAGACGACGGACAATCTGATTGGTTCAGATAGACGACGGACAATCTGATTGGTTCAGATAGACGACGGACAATCTGATTGGTTCAGATAGACGACGGACAATCTGATTGGTTCAGATAGACGACGGACAATCTGATTGGTTCAGATAGACGACGGACAATCTGATTGGTTCAGATAGACGACGGACAATCTGATTGGTTCAGATAGACGACGGACAATCTGATTGGTTCAGATAGACGACGGACAATCTGATTGGTTCAGATAGACGACGGACAATCTGATTGGTTCAGATAGACGACGGACAACCTGGGTGACATGCCTTGCCTGCTCACCCAGTTTTAGTGCACCTTAGTTATCCATACTGACCATCTAGTCTCGATACACCCATAAATATATATACTGAACAAAAATATAAACGCAACACTCTTGTTTCTGCTCCCATTTTTCATGGCACATTCCAGGGTGGCCTTTTATTGTGGGCAGTATAAGGTACACCTGTGCACTACCCATGATGTCAGATCAGCATCTTGATGTGGCACACCTGTGAGGTGGGATGGATTATCTCAGCAAAGCAGAAGTGCTCACTATCACACATTTAGACTGATTTGTGAGAAATGTTTGAGAGAAATGGTAATATTGTGTATCTGGAATGAATTGTAGATCTTTAAGTCCATCTCATGAAAAATGGGAGCAAAAACAAAAGTGTTGCGTTTATATTTTTGTTCAGTGTATGTATATGTATACATATAGTTTTTTTTGTGTTTGTGAAAACGGGTCTTTAATCGGGGAAACGGAGCGGGTAGAGCAGGACGGAACGCAGGCATTGACAAACTACAATGACGGACAGGGCAAACAGGTAAGACCAGGACTTAAAATAGGTCATGACTAATCAAAGTAATCGGGCAAAGCAGGAGACGATCAGGGAAGCACACGTGGGTAATCAGGGGGCGTGGCACACACGAGGAGCGGACAAGCCGGGCATATATGTATATCTATATAAAACCTCATTAATGAGGGACAGGGAACAGAACGGACAGACAGAACTGGCACAGGGGAAGGAGCCAGGACAAGACTTGACATAAGACAGGAAAGGCAGAGAAACAGATCAGAAAGGGGGACACGGAGGGAACAGGCAGGACAAAAGGACCGGGAGTGAACGAAGGGAACATCGGGGAAAGAGGAGCAGAAGCCAGAGGAACGAGGGACAAAGAGAGGAGGGACAGAGACAGGAGGAACAAAGCGAGGGGGAGCAGAGGCAGGAGGGACAAAGACGGGAGGCCAGGGAGAGAAGGAGGGGGAACCAAGAGGAGCCCGAGGGAGACCCAGCGGGCGACGGGAGGCAGCCGGAAGGGCTGCAGGCGGCCGGGAGGCCGGAGCCGGAGGGGCCGAGGAGACGGGGTGAGGGACAGACGCAGGGACGAAGGAGGGAGTCGGAGGGGAGACCAGGGAAGGGGACGAAGGAGCTGGAAGGGACCCTGGCGAGGGCGCAGCAGACGGCGACGCCAGAGCGGGAGGACCAGCAGGCGAATGAGGAGCCGCCGTCGGGGGGCCCGCAGGCAACCGATAAGACGCCGGAGGAGGGACCGAGGCAGGGCGACGAGGCCGCGGAGGGGGACCCGCAGACGACAGCCGACCCGGAGGGCCAGGACCCGCAGGCGCCGACCAAGCCCTAGCGCCGGCGAGGGAGGGCGAGCCAGGGGGCTGGGCGGGTGGGACCCCAGCCGTGCGTCTGTGTCCTCTCCCCTTATGGGACACAGACATAAGGACCCGTGGCCGGGGTCGGGCTCGTCGGGGTGAGGGTACCAGAGTCACAGGGGGAGAAGGGACTGGAGTGGGGCCAGGGACTGGAGCTGCAGGCTGCAGAGGGGGCGCCTGCCCGGGAGCTGCAGGCAGGGAAAGCGCCTCGGACGTGGGCGCGGTAGCTGCAGGCAGCGGAGACGGCTGCTCGGGCTCTGGGGCCGCAGGGGGCACTTATTTTATTATATAAAATAAGTGTCACACAACCGGGGTGACATGCCTTGCCTGCTTGTGGGATGAGGAAGACTCAGGGACTGGAAATGGGATTAAAACTGAAGATGTGCTCATTCCTTTGTGTATTTACAAATTTTCCTTCCGTCAGACATGAGGAGTTTGCTGCTATATTTGGCACTAATAGAGATTCTGATGCTGCTATTTTTATTGTCTATTAGTTTGTTATTATTTACAAGTTCTGTTGTGTTTTTGCATTTTTCTCTTCTGGTTAATTAACTGCTGTCTGATTGCTGTGAAGTATGAGTGTGGTGAGTAAGACTCAGGGACTGGAAGTGGGATTACAACTGAAGATAACATGCTTATTCCTTTTTGTATTGTTTACAAATTTCCTTCCGTCAAACATGAGGAGTTTGCTGCTATATTGTGCACTAACAGAGATTCTGATGCTGCTATTTTTATTGTTTATAAATGTGTTATTGTTTCCAAGTTGAGTATTCAATAAATGCTAAATTGAGAAATTTTGTGTATCGTTTGTTATTATTAGTGTGATATTTTACCATGCAAATAGAGGGGAAAACGTCCAATTATCGGCCAAAAAAAATCAGCAGCATATATCGGCCATCGCCTGACCCTGACTCCTAAATATCGGCATCGGCTATTGAAAAACCCATATCGGTCGACCTCTAGTAACAGTACATTCTGTCCAATTCATCCATCGAGTTAAGTCACACACCCACTTGAGGGGGCACTCCGGCAGACGTGAGGATGGGGATGTTCTTTCCGCTATAACATCCACTGCAGAAGTACATCTCGCTCCTGTTCACAGGGCTTACTTCAATGATGAAGCAGGGCTGGTTGTCTGGACAAGTGAAGTTGTCCTGCTGCTGGGTCTCGGTGCCGTTTTTCCACCTAAGCTTGAAGGTGGAAATGTGTTCCAACTTGGTCCCTGGGACTGCAGCATAGCCAAACATCGCGAGCAGCGTCGGCCACACCCACCACCAGAACCATCACACCGTCCTATACACATAAAG
The DNA here is from genome assembly GCF_023856365.1 of Brienomyrus brachyistius. Classification (NCBI taxonomy): domain Eukaryota; kingdom Metazoa; phylum Chordata; class Actinopteri; order Osteoglossiformes; family Mormyridae; genus Brienomyrus; species Brienomyrus brachyistius. Next base: position 290,624 of record NW_026042382.1, on the reverse strand, counting down.
AAGAACTAAAACATAGAGTGTTGTGACAATCTATGCGTTAATGTTTGGCAGCATAGGTGATTCGTTAAAATTATACCGAAGAATGGAAAATGTGATATTTAGAATATTTTTTGCCATTTAGTAGCTAATTTAAGCACTTACCCAATGCCTCAATTTGTTTTAGGTCAGTAATGTCTGAGCCAAAAGAATGAATGTATGAATTTAATACAATTCACCCACTCCCACCCACACACAAATCTGAAATTCAATTTATTAAGACACTTCTTAAACATTAGTGCATTAACAAAAAAGGAAAATCTTAAGAGATTCAGTAGGATTTTCTATGTTAGACTTAAGTTAATAGTTCAATAGTTTTTATATATTTCAGTATACCAATTTGACTTTAATGTTGAAACAGATGCTAAAACATGGAATAATTTCATAACTAGAGAAACATGTTATTCACAAACACTAGCAAAGGTAGCTTATAGTTAAACTTACTTAAGTCAGCAAGTCAGGCTACAGTGTGTAAGAATTGTCGTAAACGATAATTTGTCTCAGTCTTACATGACAGAATAAGTAAACAGAAAATATAAAATGGCTGAAACAGCATCATTAACGCCAGCTACAGTAGAGGCGCAGAAAAGGTGTCATGACTGAAGTATTCCCAAACTTTGGAAGACCGCATGCGAGCCTTTTTTGCCGCGTGTTTCTCCAGAGGCTCCGGAGCTCCGCTGGTTGACGCAGCCAAGTTGGCTCATGTGCAGGGGGACAAGCGGCAAATTTCTTTTTTGCAGGGTGGTAGGTGATGTCTCATTAATATTTCTGAGAGAAGTGCTACATGATTGGCCAGTGCATGCCTTACAAAATGGTGCGGCACTGCATCCAAGCCTGCGGCACTCAGAGTCACAAATACAGTGGAAACCATTTGTAGTAATTACGTCTGTCTGGCTGATTTCCAACTAATTGATATTTGTATATTTATTACATGAATATAAGGTAATATAAGGTAATAGAAGAGGTATTTAATGGTTTTCCGTCTGAGGAATTTGCAAAAAACTGCAGTGCATGATGGGTCGGATCTAAAGGCTGCCTAACGTCCTCATCTGTAGGACGACTTACATCAAGACTAGGAAGGTGCATAATGTTCATGCCTGGTTGCGTTTGTTGGTCCAGAAAGTAATTCAATTTCGCCATGTAGGTTACGTTCTTAAAAACTGCTTGGAATATAGCCCGATTATATGCTGTGGGCCTTTTAATTTCTTTGTTTACCAGGTAGGCTACCTTCTTTAAACTGCGTTTTGTTAGACTACATATTTAGGGAGGTCTTTATAAATTTATTGTAGTCTTTATAAATATGTACATAGTTTAGCCTAACCCAGCCACTTAAGGGAGCAAGCCAGCTCAACTAGGTGTCGGTCCCAAGCCCGGATTAATGGGGAGGGTTGGCGTCAAGAAATAAAGAGACTGTATCTTCACTGCATGACTGATGTCAAAATGTGTGAAATATGTGGTTGTATAAATAAATTCATTAAAGTAGGTTAATGATTCTGTGCTGTCTAAATTGTATAGAAAATTTCTACATATAGCCAAACAAATCTCCTCCTGTTTGAAAAGGCATAGAAAAAGCAATTTAGCCACTAAAACTTTACAGTTTTTGTGAGGGACAGTCGAATTCTCTCGTTAAGTTTTTTGTGATCCTGCACCTACACTTTGCCGGCCCCAGGAGGATGGGCTCCCCCTTTGAGTTTGGTCCCTCCCAAGGTTTCTTCCTTCTTGGGAGTTTTTCCATGCTATCGGCGCCTATGGCTTACTCACTGGGGGCTTTGGGTGGGCATGATATAAAGCAAAGCATTTTCCCTTCCAGTTTCCTCCTCTGGTCCACATTGCAGGACCATCAGCCATCAGAAACAGCCCAGACAGTCTCCTTCAGCTTCTTTAGTGTCCTTGGAAGCCAAGGCAGTTTTAGATCTGAGAGGAGGTTTATCAGAAGGACACATATTACGTCGTTTGTCCTGAAATGTAACATGGGGAGGAAAAGTTAAGCGGTTTAGTCAGATTGGAGTCGTTTATTCAGCAGTGGCAGCGCCAGTGACTTAATGCTACAGGTGCTATAGGGGAGTGAGATTATTTAGAGCGGGTGCTTTAGCTTTTCAGCTTATGTAGATGCTGTATAGAAGCACACAGCACGATAAGCTACAGCATGGATAAAATATGATAAAATATGAAATTCTAACGTCTAGCTCACAGAGCCTCTATGTGTACTTTGAAGAAAAAATACACTACAAGTATGCTGTAAAAACCGCAAAAATGTCTTACACAATATACAGATTTTACAGATAGTTAAAGAAAAAATGAAACCAATATTTTGGGGGTGCTGTGGGGGTACTATGGTCATTGGAGGAGGAGCTAGAGCCCCCCCCCCAAGCTTTTCCCTGGTGCTGCCACTGTTGTTCAGATTAAAAGTAACCTTGTCATTAATAAACAGTACTCTGATCAAATTTTTGCATGTACAAACACAATCAAAGTTTAACCACATGTTTAGACACAATTCACACACCTGTTACATTTCCATAATGCTAAGACTCTCTACACTTACTTCATCCACTTTCTTGTTTGGTACACAGTCAATTGATGGATGTGTAAGATTATTACCAGACCGTCTGCTGCAAACTCTACAGTTAATGAATGGCTGCAAAAACACACAGACACACAAAAACAGTATTTAAAGAGTGGTGGGCAATAAATACAGTGAGAGAAGGTGTAGTAAAGATATATCTAAAGATTTAAGGCAGAGCTGCTGGACTGCAGGGTTTAATGACACAGAACAATTTTAGAGGAAAGAGCTTCCAAAGCAGGGTCACCTTAAGGCTATATTATACAAAGCAAGTTCATCTAAAAGTATGAACAACAAATCCCGTTTAACTGAACACTGCTCTGTATTAAAATACTGTCCTCCGATCAAGCTAAGTGGTCCTGTAGTTCACTATTTAAAGAGGTAAATTTAAAGGGTAATTCACACTGCGCATCTACCCTGCTCTGACCAGATTTAATTGCCCTTTCACCACAAAACACCACACTGCCATTTAATGCTGATTTCAACTGCCTGGTAATCCAGCCTTTAAGCCTGTAAACCTACTAAAATTTGAGAATAAGGTGATGGAACTGGCTGTTTGAGGCCACCTATCTATTTGTTACTTTATTGTTGGCTAACTTTCCTCCGCAGGGCATCAAAAAAGTTAACATGAACCTAAATTAATTTGCTAACTGATATGTCCAATGCTCACAGTCACAGTGACTCTTTACTTACCCTCTTGTCCATGAAAATACAGTCAGCCCGATGGTCTGTTGCAGTTGACTTTGGACATTTTGTTGCTCTCAAGAGAATCTCAATGTCAATGTATTCACTGCTGATCTAAATCACATAAACACGTTATATACAAAATTGCCTACAACTGTTTTAAAGGCAATATAACAAACAATAATCACCCAAAAAATGGCAAACTGTCACAGACTTGACTGCAGCAGATTCAGAGAGAAACTGTGAGAAGGTAAAATTGACCAGGGCTGAGATATACAACCATCACTTTCATTGTGAAGAGACATTAAGCATCATATGCATTGAAATTAAAACATCAAAATCAATGTGATTCTCATTAGTTCAGCTTGCAGATGATGAAAGTTTCACACTTTTGTAAACACTTTCTCAGCAGTTACCTTCGGACGGCCCTGGATGTTATAGAAATTCATGTGCTGACGGGTTCCTTGATGAGCATTTTCGACTGCGAGTTTAATGGCCGTCTTGTAGAGTGCAGGGAGACTGTGGTAATCTTGCTGGGCCTCTGTGGAGATAAGCAGAGCTCCATAAGCCAAAACCAGAACCAGCAGGCGGGTCATCTTCCTCTCAGCTTTGAAGGGAGAAGCAGGACTGAGGACACTGATCTGTGGTCCCCTTATCCAGCACGTCCAGGGGCGTGTCCTTCACCCGAAACAAACAGACCTTTGAACAACATTGGAAAACTCTTCAGGATGAATCGAGGCAGGTGGTCAAGTGGGTTTATTGTTATTTCAGCAATATACACAGTACACAGTGAAAGGAAACATTGTTCCTCCTGGACCACGGTGCAAGACAAAGAAGAAAAACAGAAACAACACAAATGACACAAGTGCGGGCAAGATAGAACTATACAGAGTGAAAGGAGCACAAACAGAGGGAGAAAGTGCAAGATAAACACAAGAGCAACAATACAATACTACAGGACAAGACAGCGCAGTCAAGAACACAGAGTGCAGCCAGAGCTAACCTGAATAGGGGCATCAAGGTTGCCAGGCAGGCAGAGAAACAGAAAATAGAGGTCTACTTCACATACAACAACCCACAGTGGGTGTGGCAGGGAATACAACACATTACAAACTTCAAAGGCAACAACACCGTCACTGTTAACAGCAACGCCCTTTTAGCAAAGGAGCTAAACAGCTTCTTTGCTCGTCTGGAGGAACACAGAGCAGACATAGCCACACTGCCCCCTCCCCCAATCTCCAGCACTCACAGACTCCCTCTGCAGGAACACCACGCGAGAAGGCACATTGCATCTCTAGGTGTGTGGAGTTTAAGACAAGGCAAGTGATGCTACGATAACATAATTCCTTGGTAAGACCCCACCTAGAATATTGTGTGCGGGTTTGGTTACCATACCTTAAGAAGGACATTGCTGCCTTGGAAAAGGTGCAACGTAGGGCAACGAGAATGATTCCTGGTCTTAGAGGAATGTCTAATGAGGAGAGGTTAGCTGAGCTGAATCTGTTTAGCCTCGAGCAAAGGAGACTAAGGGGGGACATAATCCAGGTGTTTAAGATTCTAACAGGTCTGGATGCTTTTCAGCCAAATGACTATTTCAATGTTAGTTTAAATACCAGAACTCGTGGCCATAAGTGGAAATTAGCTGGAGAACATTTTAAAACGAATTTGATGAAGCATTTCTGTACACAGCGTGTAGTTAGAGTATGGAATAGTCTTCCTGTTATTGTAACACAAGCTAAAACCCTGGGTTCTTTTAAATCAGAGCTAGATAAGATTTTTTGCAAAATTGCTTGCATTGCAGAACAGTATTTTCCCTTTTAAGGTTACTCATTTTAAATCTGGTCATTGCATTTTCATGATTACATTGTTTGTGTCCACTCCGTTATTTCGTGTTTATTGTTTGTTAGGTGTAATGTCTGTCTTATGTTAGTTATAGGAATAAATGCATGTCTTTTACACAACTTCAGCCTCTGTTCATTGAGTGCTCACAAGAATCCCTGCCTGTGCGATCTACGCTCTGAAACCTCAAATTCGCCTGAAATATCGCGAGACTCTCTCTCGTTGGCCGTGAGGGGAGCTTCGCTACCGATCGTTTACATTACCTGGTGACGCAGCTTGTTGTATGAGCCTTCTATTCTAACCCAGGTTATTATGCGATACTGGTTATTAATGAGTTCCATTTAAGTCACACATTAACAGACTCACAGTGTTTCGCAATTGAGTTTGGAGGAGCCGACCATTCGGCATAACAATTGGTTAATAATCACAAGGCAGAAGGTTTAAACTTATTCTGAGCACACAATTTAAATTTTTTATGACCGAACGTGCAGTGAAGAAGCGCTACTGTGAACTGGTTGCCAAAGTCGCACTCATGGCAATCTGAAGGCATTTAAGCAGGATCATAAGGGCTTATTATAGTTATTTTTATTTCTATTATTAGTAGTTATATTATTTTGTTTTATTTTCGGTTATTTCATTGTAGTTCTTTCGTATTAAACTGCAGTGAACCTTAACCATATGTCTGACGAAATTCTCAGATGTAGCGCTTTGTTTCCAGGTTCGATTCGGAGTTTCTCCCTTTCTATATATCCTGGGAGAGATCTCTCTATTAGCAAAAGGGAATACTTGTTACGAGGTTCTAACCTAAATTATGTTGCGCTTGGACATAAGACCGATAGCTTAGTTACCTATCAGGATCATACTCGTATGTGTGTGCCTGCTGTAGACAAAGCAAGTTTAACACAACTTTGCGCTGTGAGTGTGTCATTTAGAAATTGGGAGTCTCCTGTGCTTGAGACCCACCGTGGTTAAGCACCATTTGCGACAAATTATAGTGCACTCACAATTTAAATCCGTCGCCGTAACGCGAGCGCCGTCTCGCTTCAGTAATTGTTTTAAGGGGGTTTATACTGTGCAAGGCACAGAAGAAGGCCGCAAGCGGCATGCGCATGCATTAAATGTGTGTGTCACTCATCTTGCGTCGGCAACCGTTTGGTTACCTCTAGTGGTCAGGCATAGAACTTCCACTCCATTTCGAAATTGCGCCTCCAGTGGCCAGGCATAGAACTACCACTCCATTTCGATATTGCGCCCCCGGTGGTCAGGCATAGAACTACCACTCCATTTCGATATTGCGCCCCCGGTGGTCAGGCATAGAACTACCACTCCATTTCGATATTGCGCCCCCGGTGGTCAGGCATAGAACTACCACTCCATTTCGATATTGCGCCCCCGGTGGTCAGGCATAGAACTACCACTCCATTTCAAAATTGCGCCTCTAGTGGTCAGGCATAGAACTAACACTCCATTTCGAAATCGCGCCTCTAGTGGTCAGGCATAGAACTACCACTCCATTTCGATATTGCGCCCCCGGTGGTCAGGCATAGAACTACCACTCCATTTCGATATTGCGCCCCTAGTGGTCAGGCATAGAACTACCACTCCAGTTCGAAATTGCGCCTCTAGTGGTCAGGCATAGAACTACCACTCCATTTCGAAATCGCGCCTCCAGTGGTCAGGCATAGAACTACGACCCCATTCCGATATTGCTCCCCTGATGGTCAGGCATAGAACTACCACTCCATTTTGAAATTGCGCTTCTAGTGGCAAGCCATAGCAGTGCCACTCCATTGAAATTGCACCTCTAGTGGTCCGCCATAGTAGGTTAACAACATCTGAGTTGGGTCTCTGGTGGTCAACTGCGGTGATACAACACGCATAATTGGACACACAGGTTCTTGCCTGAAAGCAGGAATTAACTTCATGGACTAAATCAATTTGATCACAATACATTAACATCCAATTAGGTTATTGTTGCATAACTAATTTATGTTTACAATTGAAGAAGAAACACAATTCATTTGGTTTGATTTCTGTTTAACCTTTTTGATTTATTTTAGGTTTTATTTCACCTTATGCTTTCATTCATTCCCTCTCCCCCAACAAGGGGACTTGCATAGAAGTTCAACCACTATTAACAACAGTAAACCAGTTACGTACACAATCCCATCAGGAAGTCGTTTGGATGTGATCAGTTGAGCCCTTCGGGTGTTGGGTGCTTACCATTCGCTCTCTGCTGGTTGAGCTTGTCTGTGGCTCTGCTGTCACTGCTTGCGATCGTACAGTTTGTCAAAACCGAAGGGGAGTTCTCAGCAATTGGACGCCCAAAAGCGTGTCAGCTCGGCTACACCCACTGACTCATTACGGGCAAGGCTCACAGGTACCTCAGGCGGTCATTACAACTTTTGAGCAGGACCTCGTTTAGGGTGAGTTCTGAGAACGGCCCTAGCTTGGACTCTCACTAGGGTGGGTGATACCTGAAGGCAATTTTGCCAGCCGATAAGCTGAGCTCCACCTGGGTTGTCTCAGTTGTGCATACAGAACACGCCCTTCCAAGTTAACATTGCTGGGAATCGGGGGAGTGGAAGCCGGACTCAGGCTTGCTTAGCTGGGAGAATGATTCCTGGTCTTAGAGGAATGTCTAATGAGGAGAGGTTAGCTGAGCTGAATCTGTTTAGCCTCGAGCAAAGGAGACTAAGGGGGGACATAATCCAGGTGTTAAATCTGGTCATTGCATTACATTTTTTTTGTGTCCACTCCTTTATTTCGTGTTTATTGTTTGTTAGGTGTAATGTCTGTCTTATGTTAGTTATATCCATCCATCCATTTTCCAAACTGCTTATCCTACTGGGTCGCGGGTGGTCCGGAGCCTATCCCGGAATGTGGAATGGGCACGAGGCAGGGAACAACCCAGGATGGGGGGCCAGCCCATCACAGGGCACACTCACACACCATTCGTGATTATATTATTGCACTATACTGTATAAATAAAAAGTAAACTTAATACCAGTTGTGGTAATAAAGTGCACAGAGAGGAAGAGAGAGTAGGGTTTCACATAAACTTATGTTCATTAGCATTTAGTATTCTGATGGCTTTGGGGGTAGAAGGTCTTATTAAATCTGGTTGTTCTGCAATGCATACTGCGGTAACGTTTACCAGAGAGCAGAAGTTCAAACATCTCATGTGCTGGGTGCGTGGGATCTTTTTAAAATATAATTATGCATATGTAGAACTAGGGATATGATCCTATTAAGTATGATAGTTCTGTCTCATTATTGCAGGATCGACATCCATAGTAACTGTGTTGATCTATCCATTTGTGTGCATGTGTGTGTGTGTGTGTGTGTGTGTGCGAGCGGGTATACCTATCCTACCCCATAACGTGATAAATACCTGTTTTTTTTCCCTTATGGGGACCACGAAACCGAAAACCAGGAAAACTCTATTTTATAAAAATCTGTGACTGCTATGGAAAAACTAAAAATGCAAAACCTCTTGTATTTTGCTGGGTTACTTATGGTTATGGTTAGGGCAGGGTGGGGGTTAAGCTTGTCATAGTTAGCGTTAGCATTTATCCCATAGAAGTGAATGAGCGGGCCCCATAAAGATAGGTATACCCTATGTGTGTGTGTGTGTGTCCCATATTGCCTGGGCTTCAGGATACCTCATAACCCGGAACTTCATCAGAAGTAGTTAGAAAATGGATGGATGGATGGATGGATGGATGGATGGATGGATGGACGGACAGATCAATAAAAGTACAGAACATCCATTTTACAAAGAACCGTCAACACTAAATGTTTGCACTGGTCATGTTCCTAGAAATTAAACTTCTTTTCTGAAAAGCAGCATGTTCATAAATTAGCTGTTGTTATTCCTTGTGGGAACAAATGCAGATGAAACTGTAAAACAGACTGCAGTGGCAAAACAGTTCTGGCTACCCGCCAGCCCTTCTGCCTGTGCTGCCCTGCCTGCCCGCCCTCCTGCCCATTACGTCCTGCCTGTGCCACCCTCCTGCCTGCCCTCCTGCCTGTGACGTCTTTCCTGTGTGCCCTGCTGCCAGTTATTCTGTATTTACATCCGGACTTAACTGATTGAACCATATAGATCAGGACTTTGTTAACCTGACTTCTGCCCTGTGGAGGATGGGCTCCCCCTTTCACTCTGGTTCCTCCAAAGGTTTCTTACTATGACTGAGTTTATCCTTGCCAATGTGGCTTTATAATTTTTCAGGCTTGATATTGCTCACTGGGACAATTGGGCAGGGACAAAGTAAAGTGCTTTGAGACTATGTAAGGCTGTGAAAATGCACTATACAAAATAAAGTGAATTGACTTGAGTAACGTGGCACAAAGCAACCCTTCTTTGCCACAGGAAATGTCTGGTGCAATTTCTTTTTTAATTGTACATGTCAATTGCATAATACCCTAAACTAATTCATTATTATTTCTATTATTATCATCATCATCGTCATCATCATCCTGATAAGTATTTCATTAGTATTCCATGGTATTTTGATTTTTCAGGAATCAGTGTGTGTACTGTATACTTTTTAATTTATTTGCACTATGTGTAGTGTCTCTGCAGCTGTACATACTTGCTGCATTAAGCACAAGAACTTCCCTCAGGCATCAGTATAGTTAATCAAATGTAATATTTCTTGCTTGTTTATTAAGTGGTTTTAGGTATTTTGTGTGTTCCACTTAATTTAGTGTAATTAGTCCTAGTTGACTCAGGTTTAGTTAGATTTTTCCTTCTGTTGTTCCTCTGCATCATGCTACTGTCATAAAATTTCAATGTCTTACCTAACTTAAGAGTTTTTTGCATTGTGTTTTGGAGAGAAAGAAATCATAACTTTTTTTCTTTAGATTCATCCACTGATTCTATCACCTATGACACATTCCCCCTGAATATTTGTTTGTTTGTTTATTTATGTATTTGCTTGGGAGGTGGAATTAACAAACATAAATAACTGAATGAATCAGGGTAGTGAAAAACATTTATAAACTTATCATTTTGGTATTGGTACGATCCTGTTCTGGTTAGTTAGCCGAGGGAGTAAATCATCCGGAGTTTCATCTCTCAATCTCCTCCTACACCCACTCAGCATCACAGTATGGACTCCCCAATGCAACTGATCTGCACGTATTTGTACTCTGGGAGGAAATTGAAGCCCCCATAGGAAAAACTCAAAGCCTACAGACATATGCACAAAACCAGGGGACATGCTCAGTTCTGCAGGTCTGGAAGTGTGAGAGAAGGCTATTTATTGAGTTTCCCCTCTGCCCCTGGTAAAGATGAAACATGCACAAGTCTACTTTTTAACCAACTGCTAAGTCATTAAACACACATATACTTACATGAAAGTCTGACTGATACTGGAGCTTCCAGTGCCCGTAAACCAGGTGCTGGGGTACTCCATTTCCTTCTTGATAATTAGCACCATTGAAAAAAAACTGTGCCTTTCCTAATATTAATTGACTCTCAGACAAATGTACTACTTGAAGACCCTGCCACTATTCGCATTTTCCAGCAGGAGTCACAAATCTTCATTGCATTCAGTTTATTCTCAGATGAGCTCATGCATGTTTCTATGTGCATCTTTACACTTAAACAAATACAGCTGCCTAAACTCTGTTGTTATATTCCATATATATTTGTCGTGACTGGCCTTTTTTCTCAAATGATGGATTTCTGAAACTAAAACTGACAGTAATATAAAATATTTATATTGCCACATAATCGACACATGTTCTGATATGACATAGCATTCCCCTGGACCATAGTGCGACTTAGAGACGAGATATAACATGCCCTTCACAGTAAAACACTAGATAGGTGCAACACTTAATGTCAACGTTGTCAATGTCAATGTTGACTTAATGTCAACGTTAAATTCATGGATGCGCAAATTAAGTAACACAGTAACAGTACAAAAACGAGCAGAGCTGTGTATGGCATGACTATCTCGCGGCGGCGACAAAATATGCTTATCCTTCTAATTATTCAGAAGAAAATATATTTGCAAGCACAGCCGTTCACGGCTTCCGTACAAAAAGCTGTCACTACGCTACAGGAAGAATACACGGCCAATATAGGATTTACACAAGTCTGCTTCTTTTGTTTTTTTTAGTAACAACTTTCACAAAAATGAACAGCAATACTTCTAAAAGTGCAAATCTGTTGCCAAATTAAATAAACAAAGAAATTAATCATAAAAATATTCAATGTATATACAACTAACCATTTCCAATCAAAAAGTACATACAAATCTCCAGTACAAGTTATACAATGGAGCGCAGATAAAACTTTTAAATAGTAATTAACCAAACTATATAAAGAATACAAGTTTGAATACAGGTAATTTGTATAAATTTTACTGTGTTCAGACTGAAAAATCAGCACCAGCCTTACACACATTGCAGTTCTGCTTTTTTCTTCTTTTAGCATAATTATCCGTTTCACGTTCACGAGGCAGAAGATCCCTGCAAATGTGAAAATTCACAAGTAACAGGCACCATTAACCTCAAGCCATAACAGTCTGCTAGCCTGAACAATAGCAAACTCTATGTATTACCAATTATTACGCAGGTTGTCACTTTATCAAATCATGACTGTTACTAAGAAGTGGGAGTGAAACGCGTGTCACGAGATCTCGCGATATTACAACATGAGTTTCTCGTTGGAGCGAAAAGCGGTTTCACGAATGCGCTGCAAATTAGCTGCTGTGAATATGTTGGCATCTGACTAAATTACTATAGTAGATACCCCAGACACTTTTAAATCTTTTGTGTGGCAGCATTTCGGGTGCCCGGCGGAAAATATAAATGGCGAATGAAGGGGGGCTAGGTTGCGTGCTAAACTTTGTCACACTGAGAAAGGGGAACAAACTGGAACACAGGCAGGAAGAGAAGGGGGGCTCCAGCCCTCCTCGTTGTGTAAGTAAATTCCGGAAAGCAGAAGGTACATTGACAGGCTCGTGGTGACATTAAGCTTACGCTTGACCTGCGGGGACATAACAAGGGAGGGGGTCGCTGACGCTGCTAAATTGCAACATAACAAGATAAGATCAAAGGGAATGGGTGTGGGGACTAACGCCAGCAATGTCCAAACAATAGTTATATGTTACGTCAACTGGAAAGATACCAACAAGAACAGTAGACGCCCTAAACGGGGTATAAAAGTTAGACACAGACAACAGGGAGCTGAGCTTCCCTTGGTGTGTACTTTTGTGCATCTGAGAGTGGCTCCCGGATCGATCTGTACAACAAATAAAGAGAGCTGACTTACAACCATCCTTTGCCTCACGAATGCATCTTTTCCTCATCAACGGACTCGGTGGAGTCTAACTCCAACAATTTGGGGGCTCGTCCGGGATGAGGAGAAGGTTGTTTGGATTGGAACCAGAGACGAGGTCTTGGGGACGCAGAGAGCCACGGGCGCCCAGCAATTAGGTGAGCAGAGCCTGTTTTATCGAATTCTGCATATTGGCGATTGCTAAATAAAGTGGCTGGAAGTGTCTCAGGATCTGTCGACCAATATTGTGGCGAGGGCCTGTTGTGCGTAGCTCTGACGGCCTGTGAACAGAGGGTACGGGACCCCGTAGTAGAACCTATTGGCGGAGGATTTAAGTCCACTGTCGTGTCCTTGGTTTGGCAACCCACCTACTGCTGATGAGCAGTAGGACAGCTGGGATTGAGCGTCCCGGGAAATTCAGGACCCCCGAACAGCTAAATTGGTCGGAGGAGTAAGGTTCATCCTCCTTAAAACGGGTTGAAGTCCCGAGGTGAAAGTCCTCAAAGTATTGGGTTAAAGTCCCGAGATTAGAGTACTCAAAGCATCGGGCTAAAAAGTCCCGAGACGTGGGGTCCCAAGGTACCAAAAAGTGTACACAGCGCTATTTACTATTTCGCGTGTGTAAGTGCGTGTTTACTATTCACTATTCCAGTGTGAGTGGGTTTACCATTTACTATTTACTGTTTTGCGTGGTTCGGTGATTGTGTGTGAGTGTGGGTTTAGGTTTTGGTGGTGTTTGTTAGTGGGGCACTCAGAGACAACTAAGAGGTGTACTAAGTGTGGGTGGATAAATCCATCCCCTGAGGCACAGGGGTTGTTGGATCAGGAGAAGTGTAGGTCAGATAAGCTAAAACATGGATCACGAATTTGATAGAGAATTGGATGACGGGGGCTGGGGTCCACCAGTGCGCGGGCGGTGGAAGCCTCTGTGTGAACAGATACAGCTGTTAAAAATAGCAGTGGGAAAAACAGCTCAGGAAAAGGGCCGAGAGAGAGAGACGGCAGATGCGTGGAAGCGTATGGGGATTGCAGTGAAATGTGCAGGATACAAACCGGAGGATAGGCAATCATTAGGAGCACTTTTATGGCGTAAGGTAAAGGAGCATAGCGGCCTGAAAGACGAGGCAGGACGCGAGCTAGTGAAAGCGAGGGTGTTACAACGGGGAAAGTGGAGAAAAGAGGGAGAGAAACAGGAGCAGGAGAGGCGAGCGTGGGCATTACGACACAACTTTGCCCTTATTGGCTTAAGATTTTAGTACATACATGACGTTTGTATATCTGCTATTTCTCCCGAGAAGCAGGTAAAGCAGTGGTAACTGCTTTTCAATTAATTTACTTGGTAAAATTAAATTTAAATAAATGATATGAATACTGTAATAGTACTCGTGAACTTTGTTTGTTTGTTGTTAGTTACTGTAATGTTGCGCTGCTTTATTTGTTTAATCGTCTTGTCTGTGAAGACATTCAAGTTAATCAAATAAGAACTGCACTGTACACTGTACATGACCATAAAAACTTTGAATCCTTGAAATAAATGTTTTTGATCTTTTCCTTGGCAGTTATCTTTTTACACAGGGCCTCTATGTACACAATAGTTATTTTTTTCACGACTAACAGTATGGATCAGGAGTTGGTTATTGTAAAAGAAGTAATGTGCATGCAGGTGATATTTGTATAGATTTATGTTCACCTCTAGGTGATAAGTTTGATAGTCATTTCTTTTACCGTTTGGTCTCTCGGTTGAACATAATAGTGGCGCGAGCAGCTCCACTTGGTTTTTTAAAAATACTCAGCCATGAACTTCTGGTGAACTCAGGTGAATCCCTTCCTTCAGTAGTAAACCTTGGTATTTTCAGCCGTTTACACATTGTCTCACTAAAAGGTTGATAATATATTTGTCCTTTTACATAATGATGAAATATACGCTAATAAAAGTGAATATTCATAGATTCATGACTAACATAAAGTAGCTAACAGAAACTTAGACTAACAAAAGGTGCAAATACATACTCAGTTGGTTCCATTGTGTTGATTACATTACAATGTTTACATTGTAATGATTATATCATGGATATTTGGCATACTTTTTATAAAATCATAATTCTTATATTCTACGTTAGATAGTGCTAAATAATATTCCATAGATGGATGGACTTTATTAATCCCTGTGGGGAAATTGTTTTTTATGTCTCCCTCAACTTACTCTTTGTGGAGTAAATTGTCCGCGAAGTGCAGCTGCCTGTTGGGGCGCCCAGGGAGCTGGGGGTTAAGGGCCTTGCTCAAGGACCCACAGACGTGCTGTGGCTGGGTTAGTTTCAACTGGTGACCTTCTCATTACAGGCACAAGGACTGACCCCTGCCCCCCAACTGTGTATGAGTAGCATTTATGCTGTTTCTTGAGTGTGAGCTAGTACATAAACCAGCTAGTGTTCACCACTGCAAAAATACTCTAGCTTTCATACACATTTTTTTATTTTCTTACATTGTCCGTTTTTGTTCATAGTCTGTAATATTCTGAATAACGACAATGTAGAGGAAAAACAGATTAAATTCTCCTTGTTTGTAATTTCCCCATGTAATCCACTGCCTTGTGGTAAGAGGTGGAAAAGTCGGACGCGTTGAATGATGAGGATACGAAATTGAGTTTAGTTCTTGAGTGGATTTATTCATATGATATATTAACGCACAGTACTTTGAACTGGTTTGTTTGGCTCGAAAGGGTCGATATGCAGACACCATCACACACGGCAAATACGGTCAATTTACAACCATTCTGTTTGGTGGTCAGATTTAAGAAATGTCACATTAGTAAATTCACGTTCTACATGAACATCTGAAATTGCCAGAGACAAAATCGGCAGTACAGGCAGACCAATGTCTTTGAAACTCCTTTTTCCTTCAGCACCCTCATACTGCAAAACCTCAGTCCAAAATTCTCCATGTTGGTCTTCTCTTTGAAACTGCAACAGGAGAGCTCTCTCCACTGGTTTTATAATTCACGAAGGGAACAGGAAAGGCCCTCTTTTGGTAGGCTGCCTACTGCAGGCTCTCTTACCCGGGGATGAGGCATCTCCAGCTTACTCAAGTGACTCTGGAAATTGCATATGATACTGTGTCTGGAAGCAGTCCATGCTGCGCTTAGGAATGACGTCTGTTTTGGTGTAGAATTGAATGTGGAATTTACTGTAAATACCTAGCAAAAAAAAAAAGCTGCCAGAAAGGTATTGCAAAATTGCTGTTAATCACTGTAAAACCCCCAGCTCCATGGGTGTCCCTACAGGTGGCTGCCCTTTGCTGCCAGGTTTGCTGTTACCTTTGTCTGTGCCCGTGTGTCAAGTAGAGCAAGATGGGGTAGGTGAAAAGAGAATTTCCCCAAGGGGAGTAACAAAGCATCTTCATTTCATTTAGAAAATAATTACAAAATGTCTTTTACAGGTTTTGTCCTATGTAAATTACAGCAATTGTCTTTTTTAAACAGAAAAATAACAATTAACTGTAATCTAGTTTAAAATATTATCTTGTATTCTATTCAAAATATAGAAGTTACCTAGCAACTGGAATTCTCCTTGTTTGTAATTTCCCCATGTAATCCACTGCCTTGTGGTAAGAGGTGGAAAAGTCGGACGCGTTGAATGATGAGGATACGATATTGAGTTTAGTTCTTGAGTGGATTTATTCATATGATATATTAACGCACAGTACTTTGAACTGGTTTGTTTGGCTCGAAAGGGTCGATATGCAGACACCATCACACACGGCAAATACGGTCAATGACTGTTTCACTTTGCACCTTCAGCCCTGAGCCGCGTAATCTCAGCACCTCTAATAACAACCATTGCTGCCCCCTACAGGTGGGAATACACTTACACAATAGTAAAGATCACTAAGGCAGGCAGTACCTCTCGTTTCAAGTATTACAATACTATCCATCCATCCATCCATCCATTTTCCAAACCGCTTATCCTACTGGGTCGCGGGGGGTCCGGAGCCTATCCCGGAAGCAATGGGCACGAGGCAGGGAACAACCCAGGATGGGGGGCCAGCCCATCGCAGGGCACACTCACACACCATTCACTCACACATGCACACCTATGGGCAATTCAGTGATTCCAATTAGCCTCAGCATGTTTTTGGACTGTGGGGGGAAACCGGAGTACCCGGAGGAAACCCCACGACGACACGGGGAGAACATGCAAACTCCACACACATGTGACCCAGGCGGAGACTCGAACCCAGGTCCCAGAGGTGTGAGGCAACAGTGCTAACCACTGCACCACCATGCCACCCCTATTACAATACTATATATATAAAAATATATATATATATATATATATATATATATATATATATATATATAACATTATATTATAAACAATAAATACGAATAAATAAAAACATTGAACAAATAAACATCATCAATAATATTCATGAATAATTACGCTTAATATACAAATAAAAGAATAGCTCCTGCAGATGATTTCAGATAACTACTGGAACAATGAGTTCTGGAGGGGAGCAAGCTCTGTTACATGCTATAGAAATGTTGATCTGATTCCTTTCATTATCAGATTGTTACCACTGTTAAAAACCACAGATATTGTATTCTGATTGTATGCATTTCCTTATTAGGGCATGTCAGTTACTTCTGTTAAAAATCAGTTTATTCTGACGTCGTAAATTTCCTGACCAGAGTTTACCCTCTTTAAAGTGATGGAGGTCCACTTGTGCCAAAGATATGTCAATATGCATATGAGATTTCGTTTGTGCCAAAAATATGTAAACAGCACACAGTCTATGTCGACTGAGAATGTGACAAAGAATTTTTCTGTGACAATTCTATTATGTCAATGAGTTTGTCTGTGGAGCCCCTGAAGGGACCTAATGGTGTCCGCTAATTAGATACCCAGAAATAAACTGTGTGGCTCCTGCCCAAGCATTGCTGCCCAAACAGCAGCTTCCTCCTTATGCCGCCGAGGGAGGAGTAGCAAGTGGTTCCCCTGCCCCTTCCCCTCTCCCCCCTGCAGACGAGGATCATAACCATTCAGCACCCGACTCTACCTCCTTCTCGGTGATGAAGTGCCGTGGCGAAACACTCAGGCAGCAGGACGAGGTAGCAGAAATTCTTGCCCCTATGTTGGTTTGTCCAAATCCTCAAGGGGGAGATGAGGTTTGCTCATCTGACACTGTAGATGAAGGAGTTGAAGGACATTGCCAGTGACCTGCTGGATCCCAGGCAGAACAGACCTCACCATGCGACAGCCCTTCAGAGACTGGTCCTCCTGCGCATGGACTGGGGCATGATGCATCAGTTTAAACAGGAGCCTGGTAAATCCTGCGAGTGCTACACCGAGCGACTGATGGCAGCATTCTCCAACTACAGCGGGATGGACTCCCCCAGCGGACCGAGAGTGTATGTGATGTAAAATACACTAAGATAACTCAGTTCCTTTAAAGAGAGGCACTTTTAATACTCTGTATTTTTTTCGTGTGCTGTACCCTTAAAAAGTACAACACTAGTACTCCATATTCAAATAGTCCCATTAAAAACTACAGCCCCCAAACATCAAACTGCATGCTTCTATGTCACCTACACTTCATTAAGCAATATTAACACAAGTAACATGTTTCATCACTTAAAGCCAATCTAACTTTTTAAAAATAAAGTCTGTTTCAACTGGACTTTTACCTAAGTAAAACAAACATTTTATGTTCTAGTTTTCTTAAAACTACTGAAACAAATAATTGGCTACACTGCAGTTCCGCTGTTTTGCTTGGCACCCCTGCGTGTCCTGCATTGTGTGGAAAAAACCTGAAGGCTGAGGAATGTTATGTAACACAGCTAGAATGTAAAAACTCTCTCTGGTGTAATTCACTGCGTAAAACCAATGGTGCTAAGTGTGGTGTCTTCTTCATAACACTCCCTGATGTTTGTGTCCGTGACCATGAGATAGGGTGGGCTGCTTTTCTTCC
Source organism: Brienomyrus brachyistius (assembly GCF_023856365.1). Taxonomy (NCBI): domain Eukaryota; kingdom Metazoa; phylum Chordata; class Actinopteri; order Osteoglossiformes; family Mormyridae; genus Brienomyrus; species Brienomyrus brachyistius. The sequence continues at coordinate 272,238 of NW_026042382.1, read as the reverse complement.
TTCCTTTGACTAGTATTCCTCCTAAATTGTTCATCTGTATTTGCTGCATTGGTACTTGTTGATGTGCGTGTGCCTTGTGTCACGATCGCCGTTTAACGGGAGCGGCAGACGGGCAGGAAACAGGCAAGGCAGGCAGGATACGGGGAAATACGGGGATTTATTAGGAACACGGGGTGCAGGAAACATCTCACGCAGACGGACTTCAATGACGGACACTGAACTCTAGTAAGACATGGACTCAAATAGACAGGACTGATTGAAAATAATCGGACACAGCTGGGTACGATCAGGGAAGCACACGTGGATAATCAGGGGGCGTGGCACACACGGTGGTCGGACTGTCCGGGACCTCCTCGGGGACTAGGGCAGGAAAGTCTGGAGCTGGGTCAGGGACAGGAGTGGGGCCAGGAACAAGAGCCCCAGGGGGCACAGTCATTTGAGGCAGAGGGAGCGCCTCGGGTTCTAGGGCCGCAGGGGGCAGCGGAGGCGGCTGCTCGGGCTGCGCAGGAGCTACGGGCGACGAAGGCGGCTGCTCAGACGCTGTAGCAGGAACCCAGGACTTTATGCTCAGCCCACTGCTGTTAACTCCGATGACTCACAACTGAGCAGCAATGCACATTTCGAATCACATCATCAACATCAGGCTGATGACAAGACTGTGGGTCTCGTCAATAAAAACGGTGACTCAGCATACAAAGAGGAAGTGTGATGACTATCGGACTGCTGCAGAGCCAACAACCTGTCTCTGAATGTTGACCAAAGAAATGGTTGTTGACTTTAGAAGAACACAAAGCACAGAGTGACCACTCTCTGCTGCACATCGATGGCTCATCTGTGGAGATCGTAGAGAGTACCAGATTCCTTGTTGTCCATCTGGCGGAGAATCTCACCAGGTCCTTCAACATCAGCTCCATAGTAAGGAAAGCACAGCAGCACCTCTACTCTCCACGGAAGCTCAGAAAAGCCCATCTCCCATCCTCACACTCTATTGGGGAACTGTTGAAAGCACCCTGAGCAGCTGCATCACAGTCTGCTTTGGGAACTATGTCGCCTCAGATCGCAAGTCCCTACAACAGATAGTGATGACAGGTGAGAAAATCATTGGAGTATCTTGTTAGAGAAATATGTACTTTTTTTATTATCATTTTGCTAGACGCTTGGAAACAACACCCTGCCGCAGCTTGATCTTAATTGAGCAATAACACGTCTCAAGAACTGTCGCTTGAATATTTCCACCCCATATATGGTGACAAACAATGTTCAATGTCAGTTGCATATCCTGTTTGTGTACCTCAATAAAAGACACTGCGAGGGGAGTTCCTTTTTCGAAGTTGGCCGAGTTCGACTGAGAGGCTGACACCTCGAGGTCAGGACCGGGCTTCCCTTTGTAAGGAAAAGTGGTAAAAATGCCCCAAGGTTCTTGGTTGATCATTTGAATGCAGACAATGTTAGGAATTTATGATCATGGGGGAAGCCAGGGAGAGAATGGGGGTTCCAGTTGGCACCACTAGGGTGATAAGGATAAGATAAGGTGATAAGAATTTAATTACAATGATCATAAAAGTCTCTACCCTGTTCTGTCCTGTCCCCGTCTCAGGATCCTCACACTCCAGGGGGTCACTCTTTATATGTAAATTCACTCACAACACCTACACACAACACCTTGGTGGGGAGGGCCTTTTTGGGTATAAAGGGGGGTGAAGAACTGTCTTCAATTTGTGTCTGAGCTGCCTTTCAGTACCCGGTGTGTCTCTACACTGTATTACATTGTATTATTTTTGCTGTTCAATAAACCATCATTTTGCTGAAACTGCGGAGACTCTGCAAGTGGATTCCCTACACCTTGCAGCAAGTAAAACGTCATCACAGCTGTCTGTGTTGTTCTGTGTTCAGAGACTGGTTTGTTTCCAGCGCATCTTCAGAAGAAGATAACCCTAACATATCTCTCCCCTCCATCACGGATATTCACACCACACACTGCATCCGCAAAGCCACCACCATTGTGGATGACCCCACCCACCCCTCACATTATCGTTTCACCCTCCTGCCTTCTGGAAATAGGTCCCGGAGCATTCGGGCCTTTACAGCCAGACTCAAACAGCTTTATCCCCCATGCCGTCAGACTACTGAACTCTCAGGGACTAATCTGATACCACACACACATACACTCATTAACACACTTTATTATTTAACTACTATTTTTTTATCTTATTGTAGCCATGTTTACAGTTACTTTTATTTATTGCTACCTCATTGCACAACCAAACTGCACCTTATCAGTATTGGGTTTACTGTGCTGTTTGTGCTCGTTGGTGTCAGTTGTCCTCTCTTTTTGCACTGTCCTGCAATGTTTGCACAGTTTTTGCTCATTATGCACCATACAGTATGTTGCTAGGTTGGTATGTGTTAGTCTTGTGTTAATTTAAGTAGCACCTTGGTCCGAGGGAAACAGTTTCTTTTGTAACTGTACTATACTCAACTGTGTAAAGTTAAAAATAACATTAAAGACCTACTTGACTTGACTTTTACTGATAACAGGTGCTAAAGTGAAGTGACTTGCTTCTGGGAAAGATCTCCAGCTGAAATTCTCTACAACAATTATGGGAGAAATATGGGAAGGACGCGGCGTCAGACCTGCCCCAGTGGGACGAATGTGGTTTTCCTAGAAACAGCAGCTTCAGTCCCAATCAGATAAGCCAGATGCGTTTGAAATTAGAGGAACAGGATCAGACTGGTTGCTCAGGTATTAATGTGGTAGAACTAAAACGGAGACAAATTGGAAGGTGTTTCAATTGTGGGAAAATGAGACAAAGCAGGCAGAGGAGATGCGGGTGGCAAAAAAGCATGAGATAAGGAATGCAGAGAATGTGGATGAGGGTGAGACTCCTGTGAAAACTGTGTATTGAAAATTAGGGCCACAGTATTGTCATCCATCCTGTCAGGGTATGTGGAAATACACTGAGGGTAAATGGCCTAATGCAGGAAGTGTCTTAATCCTATAACATCCAGCTGATTCAGGCTGTTGGGACAGTGTGGGACTGCACTCTTCTGGCTGGGACCTCGAATAAATGAATGAATGTTACATGTATACAGCCCTTTTCTAAGATACACAAAGAGCTTTACAGAGGCAATGGGGAGCCACTTCAACCCAAAGGTGAGGCAGCAGGAGAGGGGGCCCAGGCAGAGAGAACAGCCAACAAGAGGGGTGCTTCCACAGACAGGACGGGGGCCCCGGCAGACCAACGCTGACGACTCCTGGGACCAAGTCAACAGAGCAGCTGTTGTCATTGTGACTCACCCTCATACATCCATCCATCCATTGTCCAAACCGTTTATCCTACTGGGTCGCGGGGGGTCCGGAGCCTATCCTGCAAACAATGGGCACAAGGCAGGGAACAACCCAGGATGGGGGCCAGCCCATCGGAGGGCACATTCACACACCATTCACACACCATTCACACACACATGCACTCCTACGGCCAATTTAGCAAGAGAGAACATGCAAACTCCACACACATGTGACCCAGGCAGAGACTCAAACCGGGGTCCCAGAAGTGTGAGGCAACAGTGCTAACCGCTGCACCACCATGCCGCCCCACTGTTGGTTACATGTGTACATATTTTGTCTGATCTCTTCACCACCAGGTGGCAATATAGCAGCTCCAGAGTTGTTGATGGCTAGAGTAAAAATAAAAACACAGTAGCACAGAGGTGTAGCTAAAAATTCTGGGCCCCTGACAGAATGTCACCTTGCGCCCCTCTATCGAATTTTACATACTGGGAGAGAGATTTGTTGAGCCATCTTCCAATCTAATCCAATCCAGCTTTATTTAAAAAGCACTTTAAACAACCTTATCGACCAAAGTGCTGCACAAAGGAATAAATAAAAATATTCACAAACTTAAAAACGAATTAAAATAAATTTAATAAAAACCAAAACATTAAATGTAAGTAAATGGCCATTAATAAAATAAAAATATTATATTAATAATTATTTATGAATATATAAAAATTTATATTAATAAAGAAAAGGCTAAGATTGAAATAAAATTTACTATTAAAGTTAATATCTCACAAGGTGTCCAAGGAGAAGAGATGAGTTTTAAAAAGAGATTTAAAGATTTAAAGAGAAGAGGCCTCTCTAATGTGAAAAGGCAAATCATTCCACATTTTAGGAGCTGCGAATGCAAAAGCTCGATCCCCTCTAAGCTCACGCTGAGTCTTAGGAACCATCAGGAGCAGCTGATCAGCTGACCTGAGAGAGCAGGTGGGGGTGTAAGGGTGAAGCAGCTCACAGAGGTCAGGTGGAGCAAGACCCTTGAGGGCTTTAAAAGCAAATAACAGAATTTTAAAATGAATCCTAAAATGTACGGGCAGCCAGTGGAGTGAGTCTAAAATGGGGGAGACATGCTCATATTTCCATGTGCGGCAGTATTTTGAACCTTCTGGAGGTGAACAATAGTGGAGCCTCTAACCCCAACATAGAGGGCGTTACAGTGGTCCAAACTAGTACCGACAAAAGAGTGGATTACTGTCTCAAAGTGCTGCCTAGAAAGAATTGGCTTTATTTTGGCCAACTGCCTCAATTGTAAAAAGCTTGACTTGACAACTGATCTTATCTGCGTGTCAAACTTAAGGTTGGTGTCGACTTTAACCCCTAGGTGTGTGATGACTGGTTTACAATATTGTTCCAAGGAACCTAAAATTACAGTGGAGGTCAGAGGAGTGGAGTTACCAAAAACCAACACTTCTGTCCATTACCTCCCCACTTCCTTGTTAGTTACATTATTTGTTCTGCATTACTGTACTGCTTTGGAGCCTTTTGATATTAAGGTGAATAACACAGTGAAAAAAGAGACAGATGCATTGACAGCAGTTGTGGCCACACTTTGGACTGGGAGTGTAAGAGCAAAGGAAACTGAATCCACTATGTTCTGTCCTGTAAATTTTTATTAAACAACACATGACACACATACGAGTCCTGTTTTAACTTTCAGGGCTGATGGTCTGCAGCCTGGCTTGTGGTCTACAGTGCAGCGCAGGTGCAGTCACTGTGCTGAGCCCGGCGTTATAGTAATGATTGCAGCCTTTCACACTGACCAGCGAGAAATAACCTTGAAAATGACTGTGCTCTTTGTGGTTCTCCTTTTGGAAACATCTTACCACCAAGCAACAGACATTTGACAACAGACTTCTACTCATCAATTATCAGAAATGTCATGCAGTAATCAGAGGTTAGACGGAAAAAATGACTTTTGTATTTTTCATCTTTTATCTTGGAGCAAACAGTTTTAATTGATGTACATGAGAGTAAATGGTGAATCAGTTTATTTGCTTTCTAGCTTTCTAGCACTTGGCTACCCAACCATTCATCAGTATGTGACCACTGCCATCTGGCTGAGTAAGTCTACTGTAATACTATTATTACAGTAGTATTATTAGTATTATTATCAGCTTATTGTGAGAATGGGGTGTGGGAAAAATGTCTTAAATGCAGACTGGTTACGGTGATCAGGAGCTTACTAATGAAAATGAGAAGAGCAAAGGGTTTGAACATCATAGTGGTTCCACTTGTTTTGAATCAGCCAGTGAGAAACTGACAAAGGGACCGGAAACAGGGAGGTACATGCTACAGAGCAGGCTGATCTGATTGGCTGTTCACACAGGTTTGCACGGCACTGCAGTGATTTACATTTTAATTTTTCTGGGTGTCTGTTAGCTTAACCCTAATAAATCAGTTTCACTTGTTGGATTTCCACTTATGGTCCAGCATGGTGGTGCAATGGTTAGCACTATTGCCTCACACTTCTGGGAGCTGGGTTTGAGTCACGGCCATAACACCATGTGTGTAAAGTTTGCATGTTCTTCCTGTGTTGTTGTGGGGTTTCCTCCAGGTTCTCTGGTTTCCCCCCCCCCCCCCCCCAGTCCAAAAACATACTGAGGCTAATTGGAGTTACCAAATTGCCTGTAGGTGTGACTGGTATCTGTGCCCTGCGATATGCTGGTGGCCCATGCTGGGTTGTTCCTTGCCTCACACCCATATCCTCCAGGACAATGTACGCTACTGTAATACAGAATTGAGATCTTGCAAGTACAAGTATGAGTACGTTGGAGGGCACGTCAGAGGCGGAAATGCTGTAGGTGACGTCAGACGCCGGAGACTTGGCGGAAAATCTGAATGAACAGCGAGGGGAATTTGGAATCTCTTGTGGAATATATCGACTGGTACTTCAACATTATAGTCATGAAGAAGAACGCAGATGCATCTTCTCCAGCCAAAAGCGAGACACCGTCCTCCAAAAGAAGTTGCCCGGCAGACTCCCCTGGCACAGCATCGCCGACTGGTAAAGACTTTGCCGACATCCTGGATTCAATCGACAAACGATTGTCCAGCTTCGACGAGAGGTTGGCTCTCGTCGAGATTCTACATCAGGAATTCAAATCCCCGAGGGAATCTTTGGAATTCAACCAGCAGCAGGTGGAAACACTCGCTGCTGAAAACACCTCACTATGGGACTCGGTTAAGTCTCTAACTGAAAATGTGACCCATCTAAATGAAGAAAATAAAAAAATAAAAGAGACTGTCGTCGATCTACAGGCCTGTAGCATGAGAAATAACCTGGTGTTTTCAGGCATCCCAGAATTACCGTCAAAACCTTTATCAAGAACCACCTGAAGCTTTCAGAGGACACTGAAAAACATCTGCTTTGAGAGAGTCCATCGGCTGGGAGCCAAGAGGCCTGGTGCACTGAGACCGTATCCTATTGTGGTTAAATTTGGATATTTTAAGCAGAAGGAGCAGGTGAAGAGCCGCGGCTGGGAGCTGAAAGGAACAGACTTTGTCGTAAACGACCAGTTCCCCAAAGAGATCCTGGAGCGACGCAAAGTTCTGTTCCCAATCCGACGCAACTTTATTTAGAAGGGTTCCCGAGCTCTCATCGCCGTAGACCAGCTCTACGTGGATGGGCAGCTGTACGGCGACCCCAGTACCACTCCCTGGTAGCCAGCTTAAACTACAGGCAGACGTTTTATTACAAGAGACTCATAGACCTGCCAAAGGATGAACTTAAAACACCCGAGTTTCCCAATGTGTTCTCAGCCTGCTATAACTCTAGGCAAAGTGGGCACTAGGGGGCAGCGTGTGGCTCAGTGGGCTAAGCCTGTGTCCTTGTAATCAGAAGGTCGCAGGTTCGAACCCAGCCTCAGCACGTCTGCGGCTCCTTGAGCAAGACCCTTAACCCCCAGCTCCCTGGGCGCCACTATGAGTGGCAGCCCTTCGTGGTCAACTTACTCCACAAAGAGCAAGTTGAGGAGGCGTAAAGATTATCGATCCCCTGTAGGGAAATTAAGTTATTTATTTATTATTATTATTATTATTATTATTATTATTATTATTATTATTATTATAATAAAGAGGGGTAGCAATTCTAATACATCTATCCACCCATCCATTTTTCAAAGCGCTTATCCTACTGGGTCGTGGGGGGTCCGTAGCCTGTCCCAGAAGCAATGGGCAAGTGGCAGAGAACAACCCAGGATGGGGGGCCAGCCCATCGCAGGGCACACTCACACACTATTCACTCTCACACGCACACCTAAGGGCAATTTAGCAACTCCAATTAGCCTCAGCATGTTTTTGGACACTGGGGGGAAACCGGAGTACCCGGAGGAAACCCCACGATGACATGGGGAGAACATTCAAACTTCACACACGTGACCCAGGCGGAGACTCGAACCTGGGTCACCCAGGTGTGAGGCAACAGTGCTAACCACTGCACCACCATGCCGCCCCCATGGAACACCATAATACTCAAAATTAAATTAATAAAAATATCCATCCATCCATCCATTTTCCAAACTGCTAATCCTACTGGGCCGCAGGGGGTCCGGAGCAACAGTGCTAACCACTGCATCACCATGCCTCCCCATTCTAATACATAAAAATGTCAATTTCACAGTACTCAACACAATTATAGATCCACAGGGTAGATTTATAATCATTAAATTATCTATACTTAACAAAAAGTTATGTATTGTTAATATATATGGTCCAAATGTTGATAACCCCTCATTCTTCCACGTTTTCTTTACCGCACTCTCTGAACACCAGGACTGCGCACTTGTTCTTGTGGGCGACCTCAACTTTGGACCAAATAAAGAAATGGACAGGCTCAGTACAGCTGCTCAGCGCAATTGGGAATCCACAAACATAGTTAAACAGCACATGAGCGACTATGGACTTTGCGATGCATGGCGTTCTCTTCACCCCACCCGTAGGGAATATACTTTCTTCTCACATGTCCATCACTCTTACTCTCATCTGGATTATTTCCTAGTCAGTAGCTCTCTGCTGAGTGACATTTCAGACACAGAGATACACCCTATAGCTGTCAGCGATCATGCTCCTGTATCTTTAACCCTAATAAATAAGAAGGCCATTCCACCAAGTAGAAACTGGAGATTTAATACATCATTGCTTAAAGATGGAGATTTTATTAACTATTTTAAAAAAAGAGTGGGCTTTATATTTAGACTATAATGACCTGCCTGGAACATCAGCATCTGTTCTCTGGGAAGCAGGCAAAGCTGTGATGAGAGGTAAAATAATCTCATTCTCATCACATAAAAAGAGAAAACAAGTGTATCCAGGACTTAGAAGAAACCATGTGTCACGGGAAGGTTCGGGTGGACAGGCGATCGTGCGGGCGGTGGTTCAGAAAACCAGGCTGACGAGCAGGATCGGGGTAATCGGGGTTTATTCAGGAAAGGGAGACACGGGAGACAAGCGAGGCTAGATACGATCAGTTAAAAATAAATATGGAAAAAAACAACTATATGTGCTGTTAAAGACTGAAATGGGGATACAGTATATGACCCTGACAGAAAAAACAGCACTTTCAGGGACTTTTACAAATCTTTATATTCACCACAGATAAACCCATCTAAAGACGAAATTGATCAGTTTCTTGATAGTATAACCCTTCCGAAATTATCAGACAATCAAGCGATGGCACTGGATTCTCCGCTGACACCAGGTGAACTCCAGGAAGCCCTGAACGGTATGCCCAATAAAACGGCTCCAGGTCCAGATGGATTTCCAGCAGAATTCTATAAAGAATTCTGGACAATTCTGGCATCAACATTCTGCAGAATGTTGCAAGAAACCAGGGAAAATGGTCGGCTACCACCAAATATGAATTCTGCAAACATTAGTCTCTTGCTAAAACCAGGCAAAGATCCTACAGTATCTACCAGCTATCGTCCAATATCCCTTATAAACGTTGACCTTAAAATAATCTGCAAAGCTCTCTCAAAAAGAATAGAGAAGTTAACCCCTCTCATAATTCATCCTGACCAAACTGGTTTCATAAGGGATGCACTCATCAACAAATACACGTAGATTACTTAATCTAGACATAGACTATTCATGCAATAAAAACCTTCAAATTACAATACTGTCTCTAAATGCAGAAAAAGCATTCGATAGAGTTACAGTAACTGGAATTTTTTATTTGCAGCTTTATGCAAATTTGGTTTCAGAAACTCTTTCATAAACTGGTTAAAAATATTATATAGTTCACCAACAGCATGCGTCAGGACGAATGACTAAACATCCTCCAGTTTCTGTCTCAAGAGGGGCACCAGCCACGGATGTCCTCTATCCCCCTCATTGTTTGCGATTTTTATTGAACCACTAGCAGCAGCAATTAGACAGGCTACAGTGATTAAAGGCATTAAATGCAGGAATGTAGAACATAAGGTAAGACTTTATGCGGATGATGTGTTACTTTTTCTCCAGCATTCACAAACCACTCTTTCTGAGGTAATTACATTAATAAACTCTTTCTCAAGAGTCTCAGGTTATTCGATAAACTGGTTAAAATCTACAGTTCTTCCAATTAATTGCTCCTTCCAGAATAATTCTTCCTCTCCACTGTAGTCTGGAGATATTAAATATTTAGGAATTAATGTTACACCTAGGCTGGCAGATTCAACTAAACTAGACCATTTCCCACTTTTAAAGAAAGTAGCGGATGATCTGGTTAGGTGGAAGTCCCTACCCATATCACTTATGGGAAGGGATGCCTCAATAAAAATGATGGTTTTGCCAAGAACTAATTATTTATTTGCAATGATCCCGAGCAAAACATCACCTGACTGGTTTAGATCTCTGGACTCCGCTATCTTTCCAGAGGAATTCAGATGAACCCCCACGTATTAGCTTAGAAACACTGCAAAGGACTAAGGATAAAGGAGGACTAGATCGGCCTAACTTTCACCACTATTTCTTTGCCAACAGGCTCCAAAACATCTCAGGGTGGTTAAAACATACCCTCTTAGATGAGCCTTGGCCAGACGTAGAACAGGCACTATGCAATAAGATAGAGATTTCGGATCTACCATTCATTAGCTCAAACATCAAAACGACAGGAATGCTTCAAAAGCATCAGTATCAGCTCTTTTCTGACAGCGTGCTGGGAGTTTCTAAAAATGACTGAGTCTTCATTAATCCCATGCAAGCGTACTCCCATCTGGAACAACCCTGATGTACTACTAAACAATAATTGATAAACTTCCCAGATTGGAGTTGTAAAGGTATTAAATACTTGGAACATATATTTGAAGGAATAGACTTTATTCCCTTTGACATATTAAACAATATGGGATTAGCAAGAATAGATTTTTAGAATATCAACAAGTTAAATCTATAGTAAAAAAAAAAAATAAGGTCTAATCAAATCAAATTACAAATACCGCAAAGTGTGGCAGAATTCCTTAATCTGAAACCCCCCAAATTACTGTCTAAAATATACAGGACACTTTCTAAAATGGATGACTCATTGCAACATGGGTGGAAGATCTATCAGTCAGCTGGGACCACAATTTCTGGTCTAAGATATGTTTAAAAACCTATAAACTGATTAGAAATTCCAGTTTACAGTTAATACAATACAAAATCCTGCATAGAGTGTGTAATATTCGTGCAGAAAATATTGCATAATTTGTTAGACACAGAATTGATTATTTAAATGATGTGTACGTGTTAAATAGAAGCTTTATGTTGATTGGTTAATGCACACGTGATCTGTTTATGCATACTCGCTGAGACTCAGTCGGAGTAGTTCTACCTGCCTGTACGGAGTACAACATAAACTCCGTGTCATTCAATAAAGATTCTGCACAGCTATCCTGCCGTAATTCTTTATAAACAAGACAAAACATGGTGCGAGAGTAAAAGTGAATCACACGGACACAATGGACGTCGCTGGTGTTCCGTCGCCCCGCATGGACAAAACAGACAAACAAGACAAAACAGCATAAACGTCAAATTCTCAAAACGAATACTGGAAGAAATAATCAAGCTTAAAATTGAGTATTATATTTGTGACCTTGAGCGAGTACCCCCCTAATCAAGCGGTATCCAAAGCGAGCACACAGGAGAGATTAGGGCTGGATCATAAAAGTATTTATTGGTTTTATTAACAATCGCAACAAAAAGGGGAGGGTTCAATAACTCCCGGTGACCTGGTTGATGTTTCCACTGGTGAAGTATATCCCCCAGTAGGTAGTTTAAAACCCCGGCCCGCGCCACTGGGCAGCCAGAGATATCCTCACAGCAGGCTGGGACCCTATTGCTCGATTAGCACCCCTGGTTTAAACAAATCAAAATACCATATACTCAAAACAACAAAATAGTCCTCACTGCAGAACAAAATAAAAACCAATACCGACAGCGCACAGCAAATCCACTCCAATACGCACACTGGGGTCGTCAGAGCACTGGTCCCAGGCTCCAACTAATAAGCCCAGGGACAGCCTGCTAGAGGGTACGGACAGAGTCACCCGAGAAAGTCCACGGTCTCAGCGGAGTTATACATGTGTATCGTTCGCAGATAATTTTACAAAGGCAGTATATACGTTGCGCCCTAAAAGAGGGGAAGAGAAACAGTGGGTACAACTTTCCCCAAAGGTTGCGGTTTCCTGCAAATGCCAAAACAGAAATTACAAAACCCACACTCCATTCCTCATAATAAACATAAAACCAACATGTATCCCACACAGCAAAAGCGTTTATCTACCTCCAGAGGACCCGCACTCACACCAGCCGATCAGGTTTTCACCTCCGGTCGCTCTTTTATATATTACCATCGCGTCAGTCAATAATTAAAACTATGTCCGACTCAATAGCAATTAACTATGTTAGGAAAAAGATAAAACCCATACCTTGTCTTTGCAAACAATCTTGTTCTGGATACACGACTTCACCCCCTTGTGCCTTTGGGCAAATGCGTTCGTCCCTCACCATCAATGCCCCAAAACTTCACGAAGAGTGGTCCGCCTTATCCAGAGGAAGACTAGGCTACTTGCCGCACTCCCTCTTCCCAAGAAACCTCCAAGACCAAACAGTACTTCGATTCGAATCGCGAGATTATGCGGGTATAAATCTGATGGAATACCGCGCCCCATATCATCATAAAAATCCCCTCGGGGTATCAAAATAAAGGTCCCCTTTTCAGCTATATGGTCGCTACTCGTACCGGTTATATATTAATTGTTGTTTGTATTATGGTATAAAATGTAATCAAGAAATTGACTAAAACAACACCTGATGCACTGACAAATATAATACATTTTCATACCCGTAGTATCATATTTGATACACACATTTTCAGCACGTTTTTCTATAAAATATTTCATGATATATTAAGTTATTATTAGTTAGTTCACACTAATAAAGACTCATTTTGAAATATAATTAATTTTCGCTACATTGCGCTTACTGTAACTGTTCCCAAAATAGGACTTCTTATCCCATGAAAATCCTGCCGGCTACAACGTGTTTGCAGCCGTCAGTGATTCTTGAAAAAAAAAAGACGTTTTCCATCTGAACTACATAGGTCATCCACCAGAGGGCAGAATACAGGTATATCATTATATACACCAGGTTTTTGAGGAAAGGGATAATCGTATTACTGACGTAGAGGTCTTAAATATGATACATGTGGCGTTATAGGGAGTTAATGTAATTTTCTATTCACTCATGCAAATAAATAATTGTTTGATAACAAAAAAATACATTTGTTTTAATTCTTTTTTCCTGTAAACATATCACTTGTCCCCCCCCCCATGCTCCCACATTCAAAAATGAAACTTTTGATAGCACTTTATTGCCATCGGTTCCACGGGAATGCAGACCTCTATTCTTTTCTTCTACCTGGCAAGTCCACCATTATAATAGCAATTCACCAAGGTGCAAGCGCATGTAGCTCTTAAAGAAATTGTTTGAAAAAATTAGTTTATAGCATGTTTACACCCTAAATACACCAGTGACTGAGTACAACCCTTGTGGACCAGGCGCCTGGCTTTGACTATTTTTCTGCCATTAAACTAGCAAACATGGGTTGGCCATGAAGTAAAATAACTTGTGCCTTTAAATTGTTAAAAAAAAAGTCCTGTGTGTTGTAAAGTGAGGTATGAAACAGATACCAGGCTGCTTCAGTGAGGGTCAGCGTAAGTTTTATTCATGTGATTTTGCGGTTTCAACTGTTTCATTGGAATCAATCAAGCAACAGCATGAAGACTGTAAACCAAAGAAGTGGGACGATGCCTGAGAAGAACAACTCAGTCAATCCTCACATCTCCTCTCTCCTCAGGCGATTGATGGACTCTGAGCATGACACATGTACAAAAGATGAGGACTCTTCTCCACTATTCGAATGGAAATTGTTCTTAATCTTTTATTTATACCTTTTGCTTATACCGTAAGATTTAGGAACACACTGAAAAAGATCAACTTTAATACATTTGAAGGTTGAAGTTATTCGAATTTGTTACGGCTGATTTGGTGGAATATGTTTTTGGACAGAACTGTCAAAAAATGTGGAATGAAAATGCAGTTTAATGGTTGAATCTGTAGCTTGCCTAACTTGCTATAAATTACACACACATGCAGCATTAAAGTAACAGGGAGCTATTAGAACAGAGTTGTTGTATTACATTAACACAGACCAGCAAAAAATATAACATTATTCTAACATTAATGTAATGTTGTTCTGAATAGATTTCTATGTCCAGTCCTGATTTCAAATTGGGCCTTTAAGCCTAGAATATGGTCAGTTTTAAAAACACTTGACTTTGTTGCAACTCATTTTCATGTTAATGTCATCTTTCCTGTTAATGTGAGTTTGTTCTGTGTGGGTCTCTGTCTCAGGCTGTCATTTTATTCATAGTTATTCATAAAATACTTGACTTTGTTGCAACTCTGACTAAGTTGAATTCCATCAAGTGGTTAACGGGTGTGAAGATAAATGTAAGGTACTCCATCTAGGGAGCAGAAATATAAAGTACAGGTATTTCATGGGTGTCACTGAAATAAAGGTAGCTGATCATGAGAAAGACCTTGGTGTGTATGTTGATGCTTCCATGTCCCATTCTCGCCAGTGTGAGGAAGCAATAAAAAAGGCCAATAGGATGTTGGGGTATATCTCCAGGTGTGTGGAGTTTAAGTCAAGGGAGGTAATGCTAAGATTATACAATTCCTTGGTGAGACCTCACCTAGAATATTGTGTGCAGGTTTGGTCACCATATCTTAAAAAGGACATTGTGGCCTTAGAAAAGGTGCAGCGTAGGGCCACAAAAATGATTCCTGGTCTTAGAGGAATGTCATACGAGGAACGGTTACTTGAGCTAAATCTGTTCAGTCTCAAGCAAAGGAGACTGAGGGGGGACATGATCCAGGTATATAAGATTCTAACAGGTTTGGATGCTGTTCAACCAAACAGTTACTTCAGCATTAGTTTAAATACACGAACTCGTGGCCATAGGTGGAAATTAGCGGGAGAACATTTCAAGCTGGATTTAAGGAAGCACTTCTTTACACAGCGTGTAGTCAGAGTATGGAATAGCCTTCCTGATAATGTAGTGCAAGCTGAATCCTTGGGTTCCTTTAAATCAGAGCTAGATAAGATTTTAACAACTCTGAGCTATTAGTTTAGTTCTCCCCAAGCGAGCTTGATGGGCCGAATGGCCTCCTCTCGTTTGTATAGTTCTTATGTTCTTATGTTCTTAAGATTATCCTGAAATTTTCAAGTTAATGTCATTCCAGTTAATGTGAGTTTGCTCTGTGTGGGTCTCTGTCTCAGGCTGTCATTTTCGTCTTAGTCTCATTTAAACCACTTAACAATATGCATAGATTGCATAGCTGCAAATGTAAAATACAAAAATTAACTTGGAAAGCATTCTACAACAACATTCAGTATTGTGGAGTATTAATAGCATTTATTGCCAATTCCAGTTGCTAGGTAACTTCTATATTTTGAATAGAATACAAGATAATATTTTAAACTAGATTACAGTTAATTGTTATTTTTCTGTTTAAAAAAGACAATTGCTGTAATTTACATAGGACAAAACCTGTAAAAGACATTTTGTAATTATTTTCTAAATGAAATGAAGATGCTTTGTTACTCCCCTTGGGGAAATTCTCTTTTCACCTACCCCATCTTGCTCTACTTGACACACGGGCACAGACAAAGGTAACAGCAAACCTGGCAGCAAAGGGCAGCCACCTGTAGGGACACCCATGGAGCTGGGGGTTTTACAGTGATTAACAGCAATTTTGCAATACCTTTCTGGCAGCTTTTTTTTTTTGCTAGGTATTTACAGTAAATTCCACATTCAATTCTACACCAAAACAGACGTCATTCCTAAGCGCAGCATGGACTGCTTCCAGACACAGTATCATATGCAATTTCCAGAGTCACTTGAGTAAGCTGGAGATGCCTCATCCCCGGGTAAGAGAGCCTGCAGTAGGCAGCCTACCAAAAGAGGGCCTTTCCTGTTCCCTTCGTGAATTATAAAACCAGTGGAGAGAGCTCTCCTGTTGCAGTTTCAAAGAGAAGACCAACATGGAGAATTTTGGACTGAGGTTTTGCAGTATGAGGGTGCTGAAGGAAAAAGGAGTTTCAAAGACATTGGTCTGCCTGTACTGCCGATTTTGTCTCTGGCAATTTCAGATGTTCATGTAGAACGTGAATTTACTAATGTGACATTTCTTAAATCTGACCACCAAACAGAATGGTTGTAAATTGACCGTATTTGCCGTGTGTGATGGTGTCTGCATATCGACCCTTTCGAGCCAAACAAACCAGTTCAAAGTACTGTGCGTTAATATATCATATGAATAAATCCACTCAAGAACTAAACTCAATTTCGTATCCTCATCATTCAACGCGTCCGACTTTTCCACCTCTTACCACAAGGCAGTGGATTACATGGGGAAATTACAAACAAGGAGAATTTAATCTGTTTTTCCTCTACATTGTCGTTATTCAGAATATTACAGACTATGAACAAAAACGGACAATGTAAGAAAATAAAAAAATGTGTATGAAAGCTAGAGTATTTTTGCAGTGGTGAACACTAGCTGGTTTATGTACTAGCTCACACTCAAGAAACAGCATAAATGCTACTCATACACAGTTGGGGGGCAGGGGTCAGTCCTTGTGCCTGTAATGAGAAGGTCACCAGTTGAAACTAACCCAGCCACAGCACGTCTGTGGGTCCTTGAGCAAGGCCCTTAACCCCCAGCTCCCTGGGCGCCCCAACAGGCAGCTGCACTTCGCGGACAATTTACTCCACAAAGAGTAAGTTGAGGGAGACATAAAAAACAATTTCCCCACAGGGATTAATAAAGTCCATCCATCTATGGAATATTATTTAGCACTATCTAACGTAGAATATAAGAATTATGATTTTATAAAAAGTATGCCAAATATCCATGATATAATCATTACAATGTAAACATTGTAATGTAATCAACACAATGGAACCAACTGAGTATGTATTTGCACCTTTTGTTAGTCTAAGTTTCTGTTAGCTACTTTATGTTAGTCATGAATCTATGAATATTCACTTTTATTAGCGTATATTTCATCATTATGTAAAAGGACAAATATATTATCAACCTTTTAGTGAGACAATGTGTAAACGGCTGAAAATACCAAGGTTTACTACTGAAGGAAGGGATTCACCTGAGTTCACCAGAAGTTCATGGCTGAGTATTTTTAAAAAACCAAGTGGAGCTGCTTGCGCCACTATTATGTTCAACCGAGAGACCAAACGGTAAAAGAAATGACTATCAAACTTATCACCTAGAGGTGAACATAAATCTATACAAATATCACCTGCATGCACATTACTTCTTTTACAATAACCAACTCCTGATCCATACTGTTAGTCGTGAAAAAAATAACTATTGTGTACATAGAGGCCCTGTGTAAAAAGATAACTGCCAAGGAAAAGATCAAAAACATTTATTTCAAGGATTCAAAGTTTTTATGGTCATGTACAGTGTACAGTGCAGTTCTTATTTGATTAACTTGAATGTCTTCACAGACAAGACGATTAAACAAATAAAGCAGCGCAACATTACAGTAACTAACAACAAACAAACAAAGTTCACGAGTACTATTACAGTATTCATATCATTTATTTAAATTTAATTTTACCAAGTAAATTAATTGAAAAGCAGTTACCACTGCTTTACCTGCTTCTCGGGAGAAATAGCAGATATACAAACGTCATGTATGTAACTAAAATCTTAAGCCAATAAGGGCAAAGTTGTGTCGTAATGCCCACGCTCGCCTCTCCTGCTCCTGTTTCTCTCCCTCTTTTCTCTACTTTCCCCGTTGTAACACCCTCGCTTTCACTAGCTCGCGTCCTGCCTCGTCTTTCAGGCCGCTATGCTCCTTTACCTTACGCCATAAAAGTGCTCCTAATGATTGCCTATCCTCCGGTTTGTATCCTGCACATTTCACTGCAATCCCCATACGCTTCCACGCATCTGCCGTCTCTCTCTCTCGGCCCTTTTCCTGAGCTGTTTTTCCCACTGCTATTTTTAACAGCTGTATCTGTTCACACAGAGGCTTCCACCGCCCGCGCACTGGTGGACCCCAGCCCCCGTCATCCAATTCTCTATCAAATTCGTGATCCATGTTTTAGCTTATCTGACCTACACTTCTCCTGATCCAACAACCCCTGTGCCTCAGGGGATGGATTTATCCACCCACACTTAGTACACCTCTTAGTTGTCTCTGAGTGCCCCACTAACAAACACCACCAAAACCTAAACCCACACTCACACACAATCACCGAACCACGCAAAACAGTAAATAGTAAATGGTAAACCCACTCACACTGGAATAGTGAATAGTAAACACGCACTTACACACGCGAAATAGTAAATAGCGCTGTGTACACTTTTTGGTACCTTGGGACCCCACGTCTCGGGACTTTTTAGCCCGATGCTTTGAGTACTCTAATCTCGGGACTTTAACCCAATACTTTGAGGACTTTCACCTCGGGACTTCAACCCGTTTTAAGGAGGATGAACCTTACTCCTCCGACCAATTTAGCTGTTCGGGGGTCCTGAATTTCCCGGGACGCTCAATCCCAGCTGTCCTACTGCTCATCAGCAGTAGGTGGGTTGCCAAACCAAGGACACGACAGTGGACTTAAATCCTCCGCCAATAGGTTCTACTACGGGGTCCCGTACCCTCTGTTCACAGGCCGTCAGAGCTACGCACAACAGGCCCTCGCCACAATATTGGTCGACAGATCCTGAGACACTTCCAGCCACTTTATTTAGCAATCGCCAATATGCAGAATTCGATAAAACAGGCTCTGCTCACCTAATTGCTGGGCGCCCGTGGCTCTCTGCGTCCCCAAGACCTCGTCTCTGGTTCCAATCCAAACAACCTTCTCCTCATCCCGGACGAGCCCCCAAATTGTTGGAGTTAGACTCCACCGAGTCCGTTGATGAGGAAAAGATGCATTCGTGAGGCAAAGGATGGTTGTAAGTCAGCTCTCTTTATTTGTTGTACAGATCGATCCGGGAGCCACTCTCAGATGCACAAAAGTACACACCAAGGGAAGCTCAGCTCCCTGTTGTCTGTGTCTAACTTTTATACCCCGTTTAGGGCGTCTACTGTTCTTGTTGGTATCTTTCCAGTTGACGTAACATATAACTATTGTTTGGACATTGCTGGCGTTAGTCCCCACACCCGTTCCCTTTGATCTTATCTTGTTATGTTGCAATTTAGCAGCGTCAGCGACCCCCTCCCTTGTTATGTCCCCGCAGGTCAAGCGTAAGCTTAATGTCACCACGAGCCTGTCAATGTACCTTCTGCTTTCCGGAATTTACTTACACAACGAGGAGGGCTGGAGCCCCCCTTCTCTTCCTGCCTGTGTTCCAGTTTGTTCCCCTTTCTCAGTGTGACAAAGTTTAGCACGCAACCTAGCCCCCCTTCATTCGCCATTTATATTTTCCGCCGGGCACCCGAAATGCTGCCACACAAAAGATTTAAAAGTGTCTGGGGTATCTACTATAGTAATTTAGTCAGATGCCAACATATTCACAGCAGCTAATTTGCAGCGCATTCGTGAAACCGCTTTTCGCTCCAACGAGAAACTCATGTTGTAATATCGCGAGATCTCGTGACACGCGTTTCACTCCCACTTCTTAGTAACAGTCATGATTTGATAAAGTGACAACCTGCGTAATAATTGGTAATACATAGAGTTTGCTATTGTTCAGGCTAGCAGACTGTTATGGCTTGAGGTTAATGGTGCCTGTTACTTGTGAATTTTCACATTTGCAGGGATCTTCTGCCTCGTGAACGTGAAACGGATAATTATGCTAAAAGAAGAAAAAAGCAGAACTGCAATGTGTGTAAGGCTGGTGCTGATTTTTCAGTCTGAACACAGTAAAATTTATACAAATTACCTGTATTCAAACTTGTATTCTTTATATAGTTTGGTTAATTACTATTTAAAAGTTTTATCTGCGCTCCATTGTATAACTTGTACTGGAGATTTGTATGTACTTTTTGATTGGAAATGGTTAGTTGTATATACATTGAATATTTTTATGATTAATTTCTTTGTTTATTTAATTTGGCAACAGATTTGCACTTTTAGAAGTATTGCTGTTCATTTTTGTGAAAGTTGTTACTAAAAAAAACAAAAGAAGCAGACTTGTGTAAATCCTATATTGGCCGTGTATTCTTCCTGTAGCGTAGTGACAGCTTTTTGTACGGAAGCCGTGAACGGCTGTGCTTGCAAATATATTTTCTTCTGAATAATTAGAAGGATAAGCATATTTTGTCGCCGCCGCGAGATAGTCATGCCATACACAGCTCTGCTCGTTTTTGTACTGTTACTGTGTTACTTAATTTGCGCATCCATGAATTTAACGTTGACATTAAGTCAACATTGACATTGACAACGTTGACATTAAGTGTTGCACCTATCTAGTGTTTTACTGTGAAGGGCATGTTATATCTCGTCTCTAAGTCGCACTATGGTCCAGGGGAATGCTATGTCATATCAGAACATGTGTCGATTATGTGGCAATATAAATATTTTATATTACTGTCAGTTTTAGTTTCAGAAATCCATCATTTGAGAAAAAAGGCCAGTCACGACAAATATATATGGAATATAACAACAGAGTTTAGGCAGCTGTATTTGTTTAAGTGTAAAGATGCACATAGAAACATGCATGAGCTCATCTGAGAATAAACTGAATGCAATGAAGATTTGTGACTCCTGCTGGAAAATGCGAATAGTGGCAGGGTCTTCAAGTAGTACATTTGTCTGAGAGTCAATTAATATTAGGAAAGGCACAGTTTTTTTTCAATGGCGCTAATTATCAAGAAGGAAATGGAGTACCCCAGCACCTGGTTTACGGGCACTGGAAGCTCCAGTATCAGTCAGACTTTCATGTAAGTATATGTGTGTTTAATGACTTAGCAGTTGGTTAAAATGTAGACTTGTGCATGTTTCATCTTTACCAGGGGCAGAGGGGAAACTCAATAAATAGCCTTCTCTCACACTTCCAGACCTGCAGAACTGAGCATGTCCCCTGGTTTTGTGCATATGTCTGTAGGCTTTGAGTTTTTCCTATGGGGGCTTCAATTTCCTCCCAGAGTACAAATACGTGCAGATCAGTTGCATTGGGGAGTCCATACTGTGATGCTGAGTGGGTGTAGGAGGAGATTGAGAGATGAAACTCCGGATGATTTACTCCCTCGGCTAACTAACCAGAACAGGATCGTACCAATACCAAAATGATAAGTTTATAAATGTTTTTCACTACCCTGATTCATTCAGTTATTTATGTTTGTTAATTCCACCTCCCAAGCAAATACATAAATAAACAAACAAACAAATATTCAGGGGGAATGTGTCATAGGTGATAGAATCAGTGGATGAATCTAAAGAAAAAAAGTTATGATTTCTTTCTCTCCAAAACACAATGCAAAAAACTCTTAAGTTAGGTAAGACATTGAAATTTTATGACAGTAGCATGATGCAGAGGAACAACAGAAGGAAAAATCTAACTAAACCTGAGTCAACTAGGACTAATTACACTAAATTAAGTGGAACACACAAAATACCTAAAACCACTTAATAAACAA
This sequence comes from Brienomyrus brachyistius, assembly GCF_023856365.1. Classification (NCBI taxonomy): domain Eukaryota; kingdom Metazoa; phylum Chordata; class Actinopteri; order Osteoglossiformes; family Mormyridae; genus Brienomyrus; species Brienomyrus brachyistius. The sequence goes on along the minus strand of NW_026042382.1, from coordinate 250,756 downwards.
GCAAGAAATATTACATTTGATTAAGTATACTGATGCCTGAGGGAAGTTCTTGTGCTTAATGCAGCAAGTATGTACAGCTGCAGAGACACTACACATAGTGCAAATAAATTAAAAAGTATACAGTATACACACTGATTCCTGAAAAATCAAAATACCATGGAATACTAATGAAATACTTATCAGGATGATGATGATGATGATGATGATAATAATAGAAATAATAATGAATTAGTTTAGGGTATTATGCAATTGACATGTACAATTAAAAAAGAAATTGCACCAGACATTTCCTGTGGCAAAGAAGGGTTGCTTTGTGCCACGTTACTCAAGTCAATTCACTTTATTTTGTATAGTGCATTTTCACAGCCTTACATAGTCTCAAAGCACTTTACTTTGTCCCTGCCCAATTGTCCCAGTGAGCAATATCAAGCCTGAAAAATTATAAAGCCACATTGGCAAGGATAAACTCAGTCATAGTAAGAAACCTTTGGAGGAACCAGAGTGAAAGGGGGAGCCCATCCTCCACAGGGCAGAAGTCAGGTTAACAAAGTCCTGATCTATATGGTTCAATTAGTTAAGTCCGGATGTAAATACAGAATAACTGGCAGCAGGGCACACAGGAAAGACGTCACAGGCAGGAGGGCAGGCAGGAGGGTGGCACAGGCAGGACGTAATGGGCAGGAGGGCGGGCAGGCAGGGCAGCACAGGCAGAAGGGCTGGCGGGTAGCCAGAACTGTTTTGCCACTGCAGTCTGTTTTACAGTTTCATCTGCATTTGTTCCCACAAGGAATAACAACAGCTAATTTATGAACATGCTGCTTTTCAGAAAAGAAGTTTAATTTCTAGGAACATGACCAGTGCAAACATTTAGTGTTGACGGTTCTTTGTAAAATGGATGTTCTGTACTTTTATTGATCTGTCCGTCCATCCATCCATCCATCCATCCATCCATCCATCCATCCATTTTCTAACTACTTCTGATGAAGTTCCGGGTTATGAGGTATCCTGAAGCCCAGGCAATATGGGACACACACACACACACATAGGGTATACCTATCTTTATGGGGCCCGCTCATTCACTTCTATGGGATAAATGCTAACGCTAACTATGACAAGCTTAACCCCCACCCTGCCCTAACCATAACCATAAGTAACCCAGCAAAATACAAGAGGTTTTGCATTTTTAGTTTTTCCATAGCAGTCACAGATTTTTATAAAATAGAGTTTTCCTGGTTTTCGGTTTCGTGGTCCCCATAAGGGAAAAAAAACAGGTATTTATCACGTTATGGGGTAGGATAGGTATACCCGCTCGCACACACACACACACACACACACACATGCACACAAATGGATAGATCAACACAGTTACTATGGATGTCGATCCTGCAATAATGAGACAGAACTATCATACTTAATAGGATCATATCCCTAGTTCTACATATGCATAATTATATTTTAAAAAGATCCCACGCACCCAGCACATGAGATGTTTGAACTTCTGCCCTCTGGTAAACGTTACCGCAGTATGCATTGCAGAACAACCAGATTTAATAAGACCTTCTACCCCCAAAGCCATCAGAATACTAAATGCTAATGAACATAAGTTTATGTGAAACCCTACTCTCTCTTCCTCTCTGTGCACTTTATTACCACAACTGGTATTAAGTTTACTTTTTATTTATACAGTATAGTGCAATAATATAATCACGAATGGTGTGTGAGTGTGCCCTGTGATGGGCTGGCCCCCCATCCTGGGTTGTTCCCTGCCTCGTGCCCATTCCACATTCCGGGATAGGCTCCGGACCACCCGCGACCCAGTAGGATAAGCAGTTTGGAAAATGGATGGATGGATATAACTAACATAAGACAGACATTACACCTAACAAACAATAAACACGAAATAAAGGAGTGGACACAAAAAAAATGTAATGCAATGACCAGATTTAACACCTGGATTATGTCCCCCCTTAGTCTCCTTTGCTCGAGGCTAAACAGATTCAGCTCAGCTAACCTCTCCTCATTAGACATTCCTCTAAGACCAGGAATCATTCTCCCAGCTAAGCAAGCCTGAGTCCGGCTTCCACTCCCCCGATTCCCAGCAATGTTAACTTGGAAGGGCGTGTTCTGTATGCACAACTGAGACAACCCAGGTGGAGCTCAGCTTATCGGCTGGCAAAATTGCCTTCAGGTATCACCCACCCTAGTGAGAGTCCAAGCTAGGGCCGTTCTCAGAACTCACCCTAAACGAGGTCCTGCTCAAAAGTTGTAATGACCGCCTGAGGTACCTGTGAGCCTTGCCCGTAATGAGTCAGTGGGTGTAGCCGAGCTGACACGCTTTTGGGCGTCCAATTGCTGAGAACTCCCCTTCGGTTTTGACAAACTGTACGATCGCAAGCAGTGACAGCAGAGCCACAGACAAGCTCAACCAGCAGAGAGCGAATGGTAAGCACCCAACACCCGAAGGGCTCAACTGATCACATCCAAACGACTTCCTGATGGGATTGTGTACGTAACTGGTTTACTGTTGTTAATAGTGGTTGAACTTCTATGCAAGTCCCCTTGTTGGGGGAGAGGGAATGAATGAAAGCATAAGGTGAAATAAAACCTAAAATAAATCAAAAAGGTTAAACAGAAATCAAACCAAATGAATTGTGTTTCTTCTTCAATTGTAAACATAAATTAGTTATGCAACAATAACCTAATTGGATGTTAATGTATTGTGATCAAATTGATTTAGTCCATGAAGTTAATTCCTGCTTTCAGGCAAGAACCTGTGTGTCCAATTATGCGTGTTGTATCACCGCAGTTGACCACCAGAGACCCAACTCAGATGTTGTTAACCTACTATGGCGGACCACTAGAGGTGCAATTTCAATGGAGTGGCACTGCTATGGCTTGCCACTAGAAGCGCAATTTCAAAATGGAGTGGTAGTTCTATGCCTGACCATCAGGGGAGCAATATCGAAATGGGGTCGTAGTTCTATGCCTGACCACCGGGGGCGCAATATCGAAATGGAGTGGTAGTTCTATGCCTGACCACTAGAGGCGCGATTTCGAAATGGAGTGTTAGTTCTATGCCTGACCACTAGAGGCGCAATTTCGAAATGGAGTGGTAGTTCTATGCCTGACCACCGGGGGCGCAATATCGAAATGGAGTGGTAGTTCTATGCCTGACCACCGGGGGCGCAATATCGAAATGGAGTGGTAGTTCTATGCCTGACCACTAGAGGCGCTATTTCGAAATGGAGTGGTAGTTCTATGCCTGACCACCGGGGGCGCAATATCGAAATGGAGTGGTAGTTCTATGCCTGACCACCGGGGGCGCAATATCGAAATGGAGTGGTAGTTCTATGCCTGGCCACTGGAGGCGCAATTTCGAAATGGAGTGGAAGTTCTATGCCTGACCACTAGAGGTAACCAAACGGTTGCCGACGCAAGATGAGTGACACACACATTTAATGCATGCGCATGCCGCTTGCGGCCTTCTTCTGTGCCTTGCACAGTATAAACCCCCTTAAAACAATTACTGAAGCGAGACGGCGCTCGCGTTACGGCGACGGATTTAAATTGTGAGTGCACTATAATTTGTCGCAAATGGTGCTTAACCACGGTGGGTCTCAAGCACAGGAGACTCCCAATTTCTAAATGACACACTCACAGCGCAAAGTTGTGTTAAACTTGCTTTGTCTACAGCAGGCACACACATACGAGTATGATCCTGATAGGTAACTAAGCTATCGGTCTTATGTCCAAGCGCAACATAATTTAGGTTAGAACCTCGTAACAAGTATTCCCGTTTGCTAATAGAGAGATCTCTCCCAGGATATATAGAAACGGAGAAACTCCGAATCGAACCTGGAAACAAAGCGCTACATCTGAGAATTTCGTCAGACATATGGTTAAGGTTCACTGCAGTTTAATACGAAAGAACTACAATGAAATAACCGAAAATAAAACAAAATAATATAACTACTAATAATAGAAATAAAAATAACTATAATAAGCCCTTATGATCCCGCTTAAATGCCTTCAGATTGCCATGAGTGCGACTTTGGCAACCAGTTCACAGTAGCGCTTCTTCACTGCACGTTCGATCATAAAAAATTTAAATTGTGTGCTCAGAATAAGTTTAAACCTTCTGCCTTGTGATTATTAACCAATTGTTATGCCGAATGGTCGGCTCCTCCATACTCAATTGCGAAACACTGTGAGTCTGTTAATGTGTGACTTAAATGGAACTCATTAATAACCAGTATCGCGTAATAACCTGGGTTAGAATAGAAGGCTCATACAACAAGCTGCGTCACCAGGTAATGTAAACGATCGGTAGCGAAGCTCCCCTCACGGCCAACGAGAGAGAGTCTCGCGATATTTCAGGCGAATTTGAGGTTTCAGAGCGTAGATCGCACAGGCAGGGATTCTTGTGAGCACTCAATGAACAGAGGCTGAAGTTGTGTAAAAGACATGCATTTATTCCTATAACTAACATAAGACAGACATTACACCTAACAAACAATAAACACGAAATAACGGAGTGGACACAAACAATGTAATCATGAAAATGCAATGACCAGATTTAAAATGAGTAACCTTAAAAGGGAAAATACTGTTCTGCAATGCAAGCAATTTTGCAAAAAATCTTATCTAGCTCTGATTTAAAAGAACCCAGGGTTTTAGCTTGTGTTACAATAACAGGAAAACTATTCCATACTCTAACTACACGCTGTGTACAGAAATGCTTCATCAAATTCGTTTTAAAATGTTCTCCAGCTAATTTCCACTTATGGCCACGAGTTCTGGTATTTAAACTAACATTGAAATAGTCATTTGGCTGAAAAGCATCCAGACCTGTTAGAATCTTAAACACCTGGATTATGTCCCCCCTTAGTCTCCTTTGCTCGAGGCTAAACAGATTCAGCTCAGCTAACCTCTCCTCATTAGACATTCCTCTAAGACCAGGAATCATTCTCGTTGCCCTACGTTGCACCTTTTCCAAGGCAGCAATGTCCTTCTTAAGGTATGGTAACCAAACCCGCACACAATATTCTAGGTGGGGTCTTACCAAGGAATTATGTTATCGTAGCATCACTTGCCTTGTCTTAAACTCCACACACCTAGAGATGCAATGTGCCTTCTCGCGTGGTGTTCCTGCAGAGGGAGTCTGTGAGTGCTGGAGATTGGGGGAGGGGGCAGTGTGGCTATGTCTGCTCTGTGTTCCTCCAGACGAGCAAAGAAGCTGTTTAGCTCCTTTGCTAAAAGGGCGTTGCTGTTAACAGTGACGGTGTTGTTGCCTTTGAAGTTTGTAATGTGTTGTATTCCCTGCCACACCCACTGTGGGTTGTTGTATGTGAAGTAGACCTCTATTTTCTGTTTCTCTGCCTGCCTGGCAACCTTGATGCCCCTATTCAGGTCAGCTCTGGCTGCACTCTATGTTCTTGACTGCGCTGTCTTGTCCTGTAGTATTGTATTGTTGCTCTTGTGTTTATCTTGCACTTTCTCCCTCTGTTTGTGCTCCTTTCACTCTGTATAGTTCTATCTTGCCCGCACTTGTGTCATCTTGTGTTGTTTCTGTTTTTCTTCTTTGTCTTGCACCGTGGTCCAGGAGGAACAATGTTTCCTTTCACTGTGTACTGTGTATATTGCTGAAATAACAATAAACCCACTTGACCACCTGCCTCGATTCATCCTGAAGAGTTTTCCAATGTTGTTCAAAGGTCTGTTTGTTTCGGGTGAAGGATACGCCCCTGGACGTGCTGGATAAGGGGACCACAGATCAGTGTCCTCAGTCCTGCTTCTCCCTTCAAAGCTGAGAGGAAGATGACCCGCCTGCTGGTTCTGGTTTTGGCTTATGGAGCTCTGCTTATCTCCACAGAGGCCCAGCAAGATTACCACAGTCTCCCTGCACTCTACAAGACGGCCATTAAACTCGCAGTCGAAAATGCTCATCAAGGAACCCGTCAGCACATGAATTTCTATAACATCCAGGGCCGTCTGAAGGTAACTGCTGAGAAAGTGTTTACAAAAGTGTGAAACTTTCATCATCTGCAAGCTGAACTAATGAGAATCACATTGATTTTGATGTTTTAATTTCAATGCATATGATGCTTAATGTCTCTTCACAATGAAAGTGATGGTTGTATATCTCAGCCCTGGTCAATTTTACCTTCTCACAGTTTCTCTCTGAATCTGCTGCAGTCAAGTCTGTGACAGTTTGCCATTTTTTGGGTGATTATTGTTTGTTATATTGCCTTTAAAACAGTTGTAGGCAATTTTGTATATAACGTGTTTATGTGATTTAGATCAGCAGTGAATACATTGACATTGAGATTCTCTTGAGAGCAACAAAATGTCCAAAGTCAACTGCAACAGACCATCGGGCTGACTGTATTTTCATGGACAAGAGGGTAAGTAAAGAGTCACTGTGACTGTGAGCATTGGACATATCAGTTAGCAAATTAATTTAGGTTCATGTTAACTTTTTTGATGCCCTGCGGAGGAAAGTTAGCCAACAATAAAGTAACAAATAGATAGGTGGCCTCAAACAGCCAGTTCCATCACCTTATTCTCAAATTTTAGTAGGTTTACAGGCTTAAAGGCTGGATTACCAGGCAGTTGAAATCAGCCTTAAATGGCAGTGTGGTGTTTTGTGGTGAAAGGGCAATTAAATCTGGTCAGAGCAGGGTAGATGCGCAGTGTGAATTACCCTTTAAATTTACCTCTTTAAATAGTGAACTACAGGACCACTTAGCTTGATCGGAGGACAGTATTTTAATACAGAGCAGTGTTCAGTTAAACGGGATTTGTTGTTCATACTTTTAGATGAACTTGCTTTGTATAATATAGCCTTAAGGTGACCCTGCTTTGGAAGCTCTTTCCTCTAAAATTGTTCTGTGTCATTAAACCCTGCAGTCCAGCAGCTCTGCCTTAAATCTTTAGATATATCTTTACTACACCTTCTCTCACTGTATTTATTGCCCACCACTCTTTAAATACTGTTTTTGTGTGTCTGTGTGTTTTTGCAGCCATTCATTAACTGTAGAGTTTGCAGCAGACGGTCTGGTAATAATCTTACACATCCATCAATTGACTGTGTACCAAACAAGAAAGTGGATGAAGTAAGTGTAGAGAGTCTTAGCATTATGGAAATGTAACAGGTGTGTGAATTGTGTCTAAACATGTGGTTAAACTTTGATTGTGTTTGTACATGCAAAAATTTGATCAGAGTACTGTTTATTAATGACAAGGTTACTTTTAATCTGAACAACAGTGGCAGCACCAGGGAAAAGCTTGGGGGGGGGGCTCTAGCTCCTCCTCCAATGACCATAGTACCCCCACAGCACCCCCAAAATATTGGTTTCATTTTTTCTTTAACTATCTGTAAAATCTGTATATTGTGTAAGACATTTTTGCGGTTTTTATAGCATACTTGTAGTGTATTTTTTCTTCAAAGTACACATAGAGGCTCTGTGAGCTAGACGTTAGAATTTCATATTTTATCATATTTTATCCATGCTGTAGCTTATCGTGCTGTGTGCTTCTATACAGCATCTACATAAGCTGAAAAGCTAAAGCACCCGCTCTAAATAATCTCACTCCCCTATAGCACCTGTAGCATTAAGTCACTGGCGCTGCCACTGCTGAATAAACGACTCCAATCTGACTAAACCGCTTAACTTTTCCTCCCCATGTTACATTTCAGGACAAACGACGTAATATGTGTCCTTCTGATAAACCTCCTCTCAGATCTAAAACTGCCTTGGCTTCCAAGGACACTAAAGAAGCTGAAGGAGACTGTCTGGGCTGTTTCTGATGGCTGATGGTCCTGCAATGTGGACCAGAGGAGGAAACTGGAAGGGAAAATGCTTTGCTTTATATCATGCCCACCCAAAGCCCCCAGTGAGTAAGCCATAGGCGCCGATAGCATGGAAAAACTCCCAAGAAGGAAGAAACCTTGGGAGGGACCAAACTCAAAGGGGGAGCCCATCCTCCTGGGGCCGGCAAAGTGTAGGTGCAGGATCACAAAAAACTTAACGAGAGAATTCGACTGTCCCTCACAAAAACTGTAAAGTTTTAGTGGCTAAATTGCTTTTTCTATGCCTTTTCAAACAGGAGGAGATTTGTTTGGCTATATGTAGAAATTTTCTATACAATTTAGACAGCACAGAATCATTAACCTACTTTAATGAATTTATTTATACAACCACATATTTCACACATTTTGACATCAGTCATGCAGTGAAGATACAGTCTCTTTATTTCTTGACGCCAACCCTCCCCATTAATCCGGGCTTGGGACCGACACCTAGTTGAGCTGGCTTGCTCCCTTAAGTGGCTGGGTTAGGCTAAACTATGTACATATTTATAAAGACTACAATAAATTTATAAAGACCTCCCTAAATATGTAGTCTAACAAAACGCAGTTTAAAGAAGGTAGCCTACCTGGTAAACAAAGAAATTAAAAGGCCCACAGCATATAATCGGGCTATATTCCAAGCAGTTTTTAAGAACGTAACCTACATGGCGAAATTGAATTACTTTCTGGACCAACAAACGCAACCAGGCATGAACATTATGCACCTTCCTAGTCTTGATGTAAGTCGTCCTACAGATGAGGACGTTAGGCAGCCTTTAGATCCGACCCATCATGCACTGCAGTTTTTTGCAAATTCCTCAGACGGAAAACCATTAAATACCTCTTCTATTACCTTATATTACCTTATATTCATGTAATAAATATACAAATATCAATTAGTTGGAAATCAGCCAGACAGACGTAATTACTACAAATGGTTTCCACTGTATTTGTGACTCTGAGTGCCGCAGGCTTGGATGCAGTGCCGCACCATTTTGTAAGGCATGCACTGGCCAATCATGTAGCACTTCTCTCAGAAATATTAATGAGACATCACCTACCACCCTGCAAAAAAGAAATTTGCCGCTTGTCCCCCTGCACATGAGCCAACTTGGCTGCGTCAACCAGCGGAGCTCCGGAGCCTCTGGAGAAACACGCGGCAAAAAAGGCTCGCATGCGGTCTTCCAAAGTTTGGGAATACTTCAGTCATGACACCTTTTCTGCGCCTCTACTGTAGCTGGCGTTAATGATGCTGTTTCAGCCATTTTATATTTTCTGTTTACTTATTCTGTCATGTAAGACTGAGACAAATTATCGTTTACGACAATTCTTACACACTGTAGCCTGACTTGCTGACTTAAGTAAGTTTAACTATAAGCTACCTTTGCTAGTGTTTGTGAATAACATGTTTCTCTAGTTATGAAATTATTCCATGTTTTAGCATCTGTTTCAACATTAAAGTCAAATTGGTATACTGAAATATATAAAAACTATTGAACTATTAACTTAAGTCTAACATAGAAAATCCTACTGAATCTCTTAAGATTTTCCTTTTTTGTTAATGCACTAATGTTTAAGAAGTGTCTTAATAAATTGAATTTCAGATTTGTGTGTGGGTGGGAGTGGGTGAATTGTATTAAATTCATACATTCATTCTTTTGGCTCAGACATTACTGACCTAAAACAAATTGAGGCATTGGGTAAGTGCTTAAATTAGCTACTAAATGGCAAAAAATATTCTAAATATCACATTTTCCATTCTTCGGTATAATTTTAACGAATCACCTATGCTGCCAAACATTAACGCATAGATTGTCACAACACTCTATGTTTTAGTTCTTCTTTATGTGTATAGGACGGTGTGATGGTTCTGGTGGTGGGTGTGGCCGACGCTGCTCGCGATGTTTGGCTATGCTGCAGTCCCAGGGACCAAGTTGGAACACATTTCCACCTTCAAGCTTAGGTGGAAAAACGGCACCGAGACCCAGCAGCAGGACAACTTCACTTGTCCAGACAACCAGCCCTGCTTCATCATTGAAGTAAGCCCTGTGAACAGGAGCGAGATGTACTTCTGCAGTGGATGTTATAGCGGAAAGAACATCCCCATCCTCACGTCTGCCGGAGTGCCCCCTCAAGTGGGTGTGTGACTTAACTCGATGGATGAATTGGACAGAATGTACTGTTACTAGAGGTCGACCGATATGGGTTTTTCAATAGCCGATGCCGATATTTAGGAGTCAGGGTCAGGCGATGGCCGATATATGCTGCTGATTTTTTTTGGCCGATAATTGGACGTTTTCCCCTCTATTTGCATGGTAAAATATCACACTAATAATAACAAACGATACACAAAATTTCTCAATTTAGCATTTATTGAATACTCAACTTGGAAACAATAACACATTTATAAACAATAAAAATAGCAGCATCAGAATCTCTGTTAGTGCACAATATAGCAGCAAACTCCTCATGTTTGACGGAAGGAAATTTGTAAACAATACAAAAAGGAATAAGCATGTTATCTTCAGTTGTAATCCCACTTCCAGTCCCTGAGTCTTACTCACCACACTCATACTTCACAGCAATCAGACAGCAGTTAATTAACCAGAAGAGAAAAATGCAAAAACACAACAGAACTTGTAAATAATAACAAACTAATAGACAATAAAAATAGCAGCATCAGAATCTCTATTAGTGCCAAATATAGCAGCAAACTCCTCATGTCTGACGGAAGGAAAATTTGTAAATACACAAAGGAATGAGCACATCTTCAGTTTTAATCCCATTTCCAGTCCCTGAGTCTTCCTCATCCCACAAGCAGGCAAGGCATGTCACCCCGGTTGTGTGACACTTATTTTATATAATAAAATAAGTGCCCCCTGCGGCCCCAGAGCCCGAGCAGCCGTCTCCGCTGCCTGCAGCTACCGCGCCCACGTCCGAGGCGCTTTCCCTGCCTGCAGCTCCCGGGCAGGCGCCCCCTCTGCAGCCTGCAGCTCCAGTCCCTGGCCCCACTCCAGTCCCTTCTCCCCCTGTGACTCTGGTACCCTCACCCCGACGAGCCCGACCCCGGCCACGGGTCCTTATGTCTGTGTCCCATAAGGGGAGAGGACACAGACGCACGGCTGGGGTCCCACCCGCCCAGCCCCCTGGCTCGCCCTCCCTCGCCGGCGCTAGGGCTTGGTCGGCGCCTGCGGGTCCTGGCCCTCCGGGTCGGCTGTCGTCTGCGGGTCCCCCTCCGCGGCCTCGTCGCCCTGCCTCGGTCCCTCCTCCGGCGTCTTATCGGTTGCCTGCGGGCCCCCCGACGGCGGCTCCTCATTCGCCTGCTGGTCCTCCCGCTCTGGCGTGTCGGAGGACGTCGCCGTCTGCTGCGGCTCCCCCTCTCTCCTTGCCCTCGCCAGGGTCCCTTCCAGCTCCTTCGTCCCCTTCCCTGGTCTCCCCTCCGACTCCCTCCTTCGTCCCTGCGTCTGTCCCTCACCCCGTCTCCTCGGCCCCTCCGGCTCCGGCCTCCCGGCCGCCTGCAGCCCTTCCGGCTGCCTCCCGTCGCCCGCTGGGTCTCCCTCGGGCTCCTCTTGGTTCCCCCTCCTTCTCTCCCTGGCCTCCCGTCTTTGTCCCTCCTGCCTCTGCTCCCCCTCGCTTTGTTCCTCCTGTCTCTGTCCCTCCTCTCTTTGTCCCTCGTCCCTCTGGCTTCTGCTCCTCTTTCCCCGATGTTCCCTTCGTTCACTCCCGGTCCTTTTGTCCTGCCTGTTCCCTCCGTGTCCCCCTTTCTGATCTGTTTCTCTGCCTTTCCTGTCTTATGTCAAGTCTTGTCCTGGCTCCTTCCCCTGTGCCAGTTCTGTCTGTCCGTTCTGTTCCCTGTCCCTCATTAATGAGGTTTTATATAGATATACATATATGCCCGGCTTGTCCGCTCCTCGTGTGTGCCACGCCCCCTGATTACCCACGTGTGCTTCCCTGATCGTCTCCTGCTTTGCCCGATTACTTTGATTAGTCATGACCTATTTTAAGTCCTGGTCTTACCTGTTTGCCCTGTCCGTCATTGTAGTTTGTCAATGCCTGCGTTCCGTCCTGCTCTACCCGCTCCGTTTCCCCGATTAAAGACCCGTTTTCACAAACACAAAAAAAACTATATGTATACATATACATACACTGAACAAAAATATAAACGCAACACTTTTGTTTTTGCTCCCATTTTTCATGAGATGGACTTAAAGATCTACAATTCATTCCAGATACACAATATTACCATTTCTCTCAAACATTTCTCACAAATCAGTCTAAATGTGTGATAGTGAGCACTTCTGCTTTGCTGAGATAATCCATCCCACCTCACAGGTGTGCCACATCAAGATGCTGATCTGACATCATGGGTAGTGCACAGGTGTACCTTATACTGCCCACAATAAAAGGCCACCCTGGAATGTGCCATGAAAAATGGGAGCAGAAACAAGAGTGTTGCGTTTATATTTTTGTTCAGTATATATATTTATGGGTGTATCGAGACTAGATGGTCAGTATGGATAACTAAGGTGCACTAAAATTGGGTGAGCAGGCAAGGCATGTAACCCAGGTTGTGTGACAATTATTTTATATATATGCATATACATATTCCATCCACCATCCCTCCTTTACGGAGAACTGCGTTATTTTTATTGTCTATTGCAAAAAAAAAACAGAAAAACTAATATTATATATATATATATATATATATATATATATATATATATATATATATATATATATATATATATATACATATATATTCATGGGTGTATCGAGACTAGATGGTCATTATGGATAACTAAAGTGCACTAAAATTGGGTGAGCAGGCAAGGCATGTCACCCAGGTTGTGTGACAATTATTTTATATAAATGTATATATATATATATATATTCCATCCACCATCCCTCCTTTACGGAGAACTGTGTTATTTTTCTTTTCTATTGCTAATAAAAAAACTATATATATATACATATATATTTATGGGTGTATCGAGACTAGATGGTCATTATGAATAACTAAGGTGCACTAAAATTGGGTGAGCAGGCAAGGCATGTCACCCCGGTTGTGTGACAATTATTTTATATATATGTATATATATATTCCATCCACCATCCCTCCTTTACGGAGGACTGCTTTATTTTTAATATCCATTGCGAAAAAAAAACACAAGAAAAAGAAAAACTATCTATATATATACATATATATATATATATATATGGGTGTGTCGAGACTAGATGGTCATTATGGATAACTAAGGTGCACTAAAACTGGGTGAGCAGGCAAGGCATGTCACCCAGGTTGTGTGACAATTATTTTATATATGTGCATATATATATATTCCATCCACCATCCCTCCTTTACGGAGAACTGCGTTATTTTTATTGTCTATTACGAAGAAAAAAAAAACTATATATATTTATATATATATATATATATATTCATGGGTGTATCGAGACTAGATGGTCATTCTGGATAACTAAAGTGCACTAAAATTGGGTGAGCAGGCAAGGCATGTCACCCAGGTTGTGTGACAATTATTTTATATAAATGTATATATATATATATATTCCATCCACCATCCCTCCTTTACGGAGAACTGCGTTATTTTTCTTTTTTATTGCTAATAAAAAAACTATATATATATACATATATATTTATGGGTGTATCGAGACTAGATGGTCATTATGAATAACTAAGGTGCACTAAAATTGGGTGAGCAGGCAAGGCATGTCACCCCGGTTGTGTGACAATTATTTTATATATATATTCCATCCACCATCCCTCCTTTACGGAGGACTGCTTTATTTTTAATATCCATTGCGGAAAAAAAACACAAGAAAAAGAAAAAATATCTATATATATACATATATATATATATATATGGGTGTGTCGAGACTAGATGGTCAGTATGGATAACTAAAGTGCACTAAAATTGGGTGAGCAGGCAAGGCATGTCACCCAGGTTGTGTGACAATTATTTTATATAAATGTATATATATATATATATATATATATATATATATATATATATATATATATATATATTCCATCCACCATCCCTCCTTTACGGAGAACTGCGTTATTTTTCTTTTCTATTGCTAATAAAAAAACTATATATATGTACATATATATATATATATGGGTGTATCGAGACTAGTTGGTCATTATGGATAACTAAGTTGCACTAAAATTGGGTGAGCAGGCAAGGCATGTCACCCAGGTTGTGTGACAATTATTTTATATATATATGTATATATATATTCCCTCCACCACCCCTCCTTTACGGAGGACTGCTTTATTTTTAATATCCATTGCGAAAAAAAAACACAAGAAAAAGAAAAAATATCTATATATATATATATATATATATATATATATATATATATATATATATATATATATATATATATATATATGGGTGTGTCGAGACTAGATGGTCAGTATGGATAACTAAGGTGCACTAAAATTGGGTGAGCAGGCAAGGCATGTCACCCAGGTTGTGTGACAATTATTTTATATATATGTATATATATATTCCATCCACCATCCCTCCTTTATGGAGAACTGCGTTATTTTTATTGTCTATTGCAAAAAAAAAAAAAAAAAAAAAAACAATACATATATACATATATATTTATGGGTGTATCGAGACTAGATGGTCATTATGAATAACTAAGGTGCACTAAAATTGGGTGAGCAGGCAAGGCATGTCACCCCGGTTGTGTGACAATTATTTTATATATATATTCCATCCACCATCCCTCCTTTACGGAGGACTGCTTTATTATTAATATCCATTGCGAAAAAAAAAACACAAGAAAAAGAAAAAATATCTATATATATATATATATATACATATATATTCATGGGTGTATCGAGAATTGATGGTCATTATGGATAACTAAAGTGCACTAAAATTGGGTGAGCAGGCAAGGCATGTCACCCAGGTTGTGTGACAATTATTTTATATAAATGTATATATATATATATATATATATATATATATATTCCATCCACCATCCCTCCTTTACGGAGAACTGCGTTATTTTTCTTTTCTATTGCTAATAAAAAAACTATATATATGTACATATATATATATATATATATATATATATGGGTGTATCGAGACTAGATGGTCAGTATGGATAACTAAGGTGCACTAAAATTGGGTGAGCAGGCAAGGCATGTCACCCAAGTTGTGTGACAATTATTTTATATATATGTATATATATATTCCATCCACCATCCCTCCTTTATGGAGAACTGCGTTATTTTTATTGTCTATTGCAAAAAAAAAAACAAAAAAAACTATATATATATATATATATATATATATATATATATGGGTGTATCGAGACTAGATGGTCATTATGCATAACTAAAGTGCACTAAAATTGGGTGAGCAGGCAAGGCATGTCACCCCAGTTGTGTGACAATTATTTTATATATATGTATATATATATATATATATTCCCTCCACCACCCCTCCTCTACGGAGGACTGCTTTATTTTTATTTCCATTGCAAAAATAAAACATTTTAAAACACAAAAAAAAAAAAAAACGAAAATAATAATAATAAAAATTATTTTGAATGTGTATTCAAATAAGTTTGAATGTGTGTGAACTATATATAAATATATATATACACATGCATATACAGAAATATATACACACACACACATATATATATATACACACACACACACAGACACACACTCACATAAACACATACACACACTGTGTACAGTCTTATGCAAAGGTTTGGCACCCCTTGACAAATAACATCTTTTCAATTACAAAAGCAACAATATCAGTTAATACAGTCTCTTTAGGAACTGGGGGGAAAATACACAATATTTTCAGCAAACATTGATGAATAGTTACTTTTTATGCCATAAATTGAACAAAATTACAAAATAAAAACATTATTATGGCACTCTGCAAAAGTTTGGGCACCCTACGTAATCAGTACTTAGTAACACCTCCTCTGCCAGATATCACAGCTTACAAGCGCTTCTTATAGCCAGCTGAAAGGCTTTCAGTTCTTGTACTTGGGATTTTCTCACATTCTTCCTTGCAAAAGGCTTCTAGTTCTGTAATATTCTAATATATCAAGGGCTGTATTGTCAAATAGGAGATCGGCAGCATTCTCCCACCTGAGAAAACTGTACTACAATGCCCTTGATAGTGTGTAGAAACACACTCGTCAGCTCTAGTCCTCCTGTAACAACGCAAAAGGACTGGCAACCCTCAGGTATTTATGCGTGCGATTGTATGATAAATTCACCCTGACAGTCTCACACTTCTCTTGGTACCAACAGGTCTCATGGAATATATAAAAGGCAACTGCAACAATTATACTCGGCACTAAACATCGAGGCACGGAAATGCAGCAGAGCTTGTGTATTTCTCAGGATGCATTCTAGTAAAATGCCCGGAAAATGAGCTAAAGACATATTTCAAGGGGCACTATATAAAACCGATGGAAATTTTACTGATTAAATAAAAGGAAAAGCATCGTTTGAAAAATCACAAATGTTTCTAAGATTCAATGCATCGCTTTTTGACCACATCATAGCGATGAACACATCATTGTTCCTGACAATGTCCTAATACAGAAATAAAACTTTATGTTGGTAAACTCAAAAAGCCTTCAGCTGTCACACTGGCTAACGATCTCAAACGATTATAAAGCAGCATTTTGAAAAGCGCTGTTTTAAAATAACAGGTACAACACTTACCTTGTCTTCTGGCCAAATGCTTTTCACGGCTTGGCACTCAAACGGTGCTGAAACGAAATTTGTATTTCCTCCTACCTCGTTTGCCCTTCAGTTCTTCTTTTCTCCCTTTGGATGTTTTTTTCCTTCTTCTTTGGATATTGTTTTTTATTTTTGTTTGTTTTTTTTACTTTGCATGTTTTTCCTTCTTCGGATATTATTTTTTTGGCTTATTTTTTTAGACGATGTTTTTTTCGTCTTCTTTAAAAATAGATTTTTTTCGTCTTCTTTAAATATTGGTTTTTTTTTCATCCTTTTGATGTTGTTTTACGGAACAAGAGCCGTACAGTGCTACTCTATCAGGAGGTAGCGCCAACTGAACGCCTTGAAGCAGTACCCAGCTCTTTTATAGGGAGCGTCAACCCGAAGTCAAGTTCTAGAACGTTGCACTCACTTTTCATTGGTTTCCCAGCTATGCTGTCAGAATAATGTTTGCTGATTGGTCGAAAATTTTAAAACGTACCCGAGTACTGTAAAAAAACTCAAGATCTTGCTACCCTACGGAGCACCCATAAGGTGATTTTTTTAATACGTTATATGCAGCTATTTGTAGCAGGCCGTAATTAGACTAATCCACCCTTTGTCAATAAAGCCAACAAGAGAACAGGTTGCCCAAAGTTTGCTCAGGTACACGCCACAGCACAACCTTAAAAACACATCCAGCACAAATCACACTAGTGAATGACACAGCAAATCACAGCAATAAAAAAGACCCCTATGGGCAATCCAGCACCCAGACTACAGGTGCCAAAAGGCCCAGCCTGCCTAATAATGAACCCAAAATATACATACAACAAAGAAAAAGACACAAACAAAAAAGAAAATAAAACTAGCCAGCTGCTCCCACTAAACCCCGCTCCCGAGGCCACTAAGCCGGCTGGCTTGATAATACACGATACAACCTCAGATAAAACATATTAAAGCAACACCAGGGAGGTTTACAACCTGATCCTTAAAATTATCGACCCGTAATTCCACCTTGAAAACCCCTAAAGAACAGTAGTTTACCCCATGACTCACTGCCCCATTCAAACAAAAAAAAAACAGGTTTTTGGGGTAACCTTTAGGTCAGCTCTTCAAAACCAGGTATGAGGACTCTTAAGCTAATCAGTCCTCTAATTAGAAATCTAATTAGGGAGTTGCAGCGAAAACCTGCATACACACCGGCCCTTTGCGGATAAGATTGTTCACCCCTGAAACAAGCAAACAGAAAGGCTGCTACACTGCAAATTCAATATGCCCGCCGATGCTCCACCAAATCTATCAGGACCCTGCCTGTCTTTCCCGTGCCTGCTCCTTTGCCAATATGCCCTACCATCGGAACATGCACAGCCATCTCGCCCCGGCTATGCCTCCAGTCCGAACTGCAGTTCCTATACCTGCCTATAATTGCCTGGCTACAATCCATCCCCCAAAATGAAATTGATGACCCAACGATCACAGCTAAGAATTCTATCCCCAAACCACTGGTCTTCCTCCCCAACCGAACGATCATTCACTGACCGTGGTAACTTATAAGGGTTGGTATGATGACCAGTGGTGGACCTCACCGAACGTTTAACTGGTCTCTACACCTCGGGGGGGACATAACCTCCTCCATTATACGAGGCCTACTTGTGGATGCTCTATTGCGACCCCTCCCACCAGCCCTGTCCCCGTAAAATCACAGAGTCCTCATCCGATTCCATTTCTGTTGCCCCTGTGGGCAACCCAGACTCAGGAGACATTACCAGAACATCTTCCCCTGACATAACAACCCCCTGTGGTACTGGACGCAACTCTGTTTGGTGAACTTGACGGACAACCCCGTCCCCCTCCATTGGAGTTGCAGAGTAAACTGCACCCTGATCTTGGGGACACCGAACTACCATATACAAACAGGCATCCCAATGATCCTGTATTTTACCTCGAACATGGTTCCGCAAACACACCAGCTGACCTTCATCAAACCCCTAATCATTAACCAACTCATTGTGTTTCCGATTTCGTGGTGTGGCTTGTTCCTCCAACTAAGCCTTCACATACTCTTGAAGCACCTGCAAACTTTCCTGATGGTTTTGTACCCATTCCTCCAAAGGTCCACCATACTGACTGATCCCGGCAGGAGCCTGAAGATAGTGTATCGGTAATCGAGGCTCACAGCCAGACCTTAAATAAAAAGGCATCATCCAGTCATTTGGTGGGGTGTAGTATTGTAAGCTTCTCTGCTGGAGGAAGTGTGTGAAGCAAATTGTGCAAAAAAAATATTAAAGCAACACCAGGGAGGTTTACATCTAGATCCTTAAAATGATCGACCTGCAATTCCACCTTGAAAATCCAATTACCATATAAAGGATACAAGATGTAAAGATGACAAATGACATGGCACACATTTGTTGTTTAGACTGTTGTGTCAGGTTAATTGAAAGCTGAAGGATCTTAGTGTTTACTAGTCTAAGTAACAGAATGTCTAAACACTGTGCTTGCCTTTATGGGTTTTTAAGCAGAACATATAGGTATAGAAACATATTAACATTACGTTTCACGATTCACTGACTGGAGAATAGGAGAATATACACATCAATATTACTACTTAAGTTAACTAACCCTAATCCCAACCCCTATTGGCACGGAGCCCGCCAGGGTTCAGGTGAGATATAAATCTGTAATCTGTATCAATGGTTTTGCTATCCATACCCACCCTATTAATGTTAGCTTCCCAGGGTTTCTTGTTAGACAAGCTCTGTGTCTCTCTATACCCCCATTTACTGCACGACTGATTGTCCATTTATAAAGAATCAAATAGGGTGAAGATGGTTTTAGTTTACAATTACTCTGGAAGGTGACCAGATTAAAAAAAACTAAATACCATGCCTACGTGTATGTAATCTCCATCACAGTCCCCATTTTCCCCATAATCCTCGTTTTGATAGTGCCAATTTGTGTAATGTGAGTTTTTTTTTTTTTTTAAAAACTGTTATAGAAGAACATACTGGATGCCACATGTGTACAATTACCCCTTTCTAATTAGTGGGGTCCGTTGTGTCAGCTACAGCCTTTACTAACATACACATAAGTATACAGTCATACAGCACTTTTGTTTTCCTTTTGTATTTAATGGTTTTCCATTTAGGGGGCAGCATGGTGGTTCAGTGGTTAGCACTGTTGCCTCACACCTCTAGGGCCCGGGTTCGAGTCTCCACCTGGGTCACATGTGTGTGGAGTTTGCATGTTCTACCCATGTCATCGTGGGGTTTCCTCCGGGTACTCTGGTTTCCCCCACAGTCCAAAAACATGCTGAGGCTAATTGGAGTTGCTAAATTGCCCATAGGAGTGTATGCGTGAGTGAATAGTGTGTGAGTGTGCCCTGCGATGGGCTGGCCCGCCATCCTGGGTTGTTCCCTGTCTCGTGCCCATTGCTTCCGGGATAGGCTCCAGACCCCCCGCGATCCAGTAGGATAAGCGGTTTGGAAAATGGATGGATGGATGGACAGTTTTCCATTTGAGGAATTAGCAAAAAACTGCAGTGCATGATGGGTAGGATCTAAAGGCTGCCTAACGCCCTTAATTTGTTTGCAATTTCGCCAGGTAGGCTACCTTCTTTAAACTGCGTTTTGCTAGACTACACATTTCGAGATGTTTTATTGTAGTCTTGGTAAATATATATATATAGTTTAGCCTAACCCAGCCACTTAAGGGAGCAAGCCAGCTCAGGTAGGTGCCAGTCCCAAGCCCGGATTAATGGAGAGGGTTGGCGTCAAGAAATAAAGAGAAATAAAGACAACTAATACTCCTAGTTTGCGAGATCTGACTGCAATGGCAGCACTGCTACAAGGGTGTGGATAAATCTATACAAATATCACCTGCATGCACATTACTTCTTTTACAATAACCAACTCCTGATCCATACTGTTAGTCGTGAAAAAAAAAACTATCGTGTACATAGAGGACCTGTGTAAAAAGATAACTGCCAAGGAAAAGATCAAAAACATTTATTTCAAGGATACAAAGTTTTTATGGTCATGTACAGTGTACAGTGCAATTCTTATTTGATTAACTTGAATGTCTCCACAGACTAGACGATTAAACAAATAAAGCAGCGCAACATTACAGTAACTAATAACAAATAAACAAAGCTCACGAGTACTATTACAGTATTTATATCATTTATTTAAACTTAATTTTACCAGGTAAATTAACTACAAAGCAGTTACCACTGCTTTACCTGCTTCTCGGGAGAAATAGCAGATATACGTCATGTATGTGACTAAATTCTTAAGCCAATAAGGGCAAAGTTGTGTCGTAATGGAGGCGGATCCAGTTTGTGCAGCCGGTTAAAGACACTACGGGCATGTAAATGGAGAACGAAATTATAGTTATACCGAATCTCCTACACACAATACCAAGGTTACCAACTTTGGTCAGCTGACCGGAGTGAGACGTTCAATTCCCGTAAGATTTCTTTGCGCCAGCCTGAGAGTCTGAAAACACGTCACACCAGATGCATGAGAGATGGAAACCTGGGATATTCAGTCGAATCAGATCAAATATGATGCTAAGTTAGTACTAAGTTAAAATATGTTCCGGACTTGTAACATGCACCCATGATTTGGAACAGTCAGCAGGCTGTCTCTGGCCACGCCCCCTACACTCGGTCCGGCCCCTGGCTTTTCCTGAATTCTGATTCCTTTAGATAAACATTGACTTCATTGATATTGTTATTGATTTATCGACAGACCATCATACGTTTTAGACGTTATAATAACAACACTCTATTGATCCCCAAAGAGAGAAATTCTCTCCTTGCCTGCCCCCTCTTACTGTCCATGATACACAAGCACATATGTAGAAAAACGTCAGCTTGGAAGCCAAGGCTGGACTTAACCTACTCCTTAGGGTTCAACTGGAAACTGCCCCATGGCCGAGCGGTCTAAAGCCTCCTGCGCAGCGAAAATGGCCTTTCAAAGTAAGGGGTATTCTGTTCTCCGAAGTAAGGCGTGGGTTCGAATCCAACTTCCGACAAAAGTTCTTCAATCGCTACAGCAGAATTTGAGCCACTGATCGGCTTTAATTGCTTTGTTTTATTTTTGCGTTTCAGGCAAAACTACATAACACTTAAGAGGTGCAGGATGATCTGTCTTGCTCTCGCGAGGTTTTTGTACGACGTGACATGGTGACATAATGCAGCGGACGATAAAAATCTAACCACAATGCATTGCGTCAGGACCAGAATGTATTGCTTTAAGCCAGCGCTGTATGTGGGTACATGAAGTGGAAAGCACCCAATAACAAACATAACATTTAAAAAAAATCTACAAACTAGTGGGAATATAAAATAAAATAAATGTGTCTGGGCAAATTGGTAAGTTAAATTAAATCGTTTTAAGCAGTGTTAAGCAGTGTGTGGTTTTAAACACGAGTAGCATGTACCGTGTTGACGGCGCATGAACGTATCTTGGCAGCACATGTAAAACTTAGATTTGCAAGCGGGATGTGAAACAGCATTTAGGTGTTTAAAACAGCAATAGAGTGCGTGTTTGTTCACGCAGTTACAATGTTTAGTTGTTATTTCTGTGGAACATCAGTGCAAACCCTTAGGGAACATGTTTTACATGTCAAACTTCACCGTCATGAACCACGATGCGTGTTCAAGTGTGGCGCTACAGATTGCCACAATACGTTTCGTTCATATGGGGAATTTAAGGCTCATTTTTACCGTAAACATAACACAGATTCATATATTGATACTACAAATGCCCTTACGGTGTTTACGTGTAATATGTCTATGTGCCAGCGCCAATGTCGCGATGTCAGATCACTAACAGCTCACTTAAAGGAACATATAGCCGAAGGACGTGTTGTGACATGTCCGGTGACAGGATGCGACCATACGTTCACTGTGAGATCGTCGTTTACAGCCTACATGTCCAGGAAACACAGACAATGTTCTGTGGACAGTATAAGAGATCTTTATAAGGAGACAGTTTCTCCGTTAGTTACAGGCCCTACAGAGAGATTTAGTGAGACTGATGAAGGTGAAGTCCATCTTACAGAAAATTTCAGTGACCTTTTTCTTAGAAATATTTCTCTTTTCTACTTGAAATTACATGGGCAGTTTCTTCTGCCAGCATCAACTATACAAAATATTATTGAAGAGATGCTAAGCATACATGAACTAGGACAGACATATACTTTGAATAAATTAAGTGCATTCCTGAAAAGTGACTTAACTGAATTAACAGATGAGGTTATTGGTAGTATATGTGATGTTGTGAAGGAATCTGACCTTTTCACCATTAGTCATGAAGGACCAATGAGAACCAATTTTTCAAGAACTAGGGCTTTTAAACAGATGTTTAGATACACAGAACCTGTAAAGTTGTACTTAGGAAGGGATGAAACAAGGTCACAGAGGTTTGCCTACTATGTTCCATTGAAAGACACTTTGAGACATTTACTGGAGTCAGACTTATGGCAGAATTGTGCTGCACAGGGTACATACGTACCATACACTGATGTGCTTTGTGATGTCAGTGATGGTCAGGTATATAAAAACAATGAGTTCTTTTCTCAAAACCCATCATGTCTAAAACTAATTCTATATCAAGATTCTTTTGAGGCGGTGAACCCATTAGGTTCAGCAAAAAGCAGCACAAAGTAGTAGCTGTATATTTGTCTCTGGCTAATTTACCACCTCATCAAGTACAGACCACATGTCACTTGTAATGCTGTGTCAGGAAAAAGACTTCAAACACTTTGGCCATGACAAAGTTTTCTCAAGGCTCATTGCAGACTTAAAAGACCTGGAAGACAATGGAATAACGGTGGCAGAGGAAAAAGTTAAAGGGACTGTTTTGTGCATTGCAGGGGACAATTTGGGGTCTCATAATATCGGTGGATTTACAGAAAATTTTAGTTTTTCTGAATATTTCTGCAGGTATTGCCGGACAACCCGAACAGATTTTCAAACAGATCCAAATGCATTTTACAGTCTGAGGAACAACAAAACGTTGAAGGTATAATATCTGAGTTTTAATTCATTGAATTACTTCGATGTTTGTATGCCTGGCCTGCCACCTTGTTTAGGCCATGACATTTTTGAGGGTATCCTTTCCTATGATTTAGCCCTTTACCTGAAGTACTTCATCAAGCAGAAAAAGTGGTTCACTTATTCAATTCTGAATAGACGCATTAAGAAATTTAAGTACAGTGGCTCTGATGTGTTGAGTAAGCCATGTGCAGTAAACTCCAATGGAGTAAAGCTTTATGGTCAGGCTGTTCAGAACTGGAATTTTCTAAGACTTCTTCCTGTGATCATGTGTGACAAGGTGAAAGAGCCCACAGATGATGATTGGCAGTTGACCCTTCAGCTAAAAGACATTGTGGAGCTGATTTGTGCACAGAAAATTTTATTGCCAGAGGTTGCATACCTTGACGTTCTTATCCAAGAATATCTTGCTTGTAGATTTTCTTTCTTTCCAGGACATAGGTTAAAGCCTAAGCATCACTACTTGCGACACTACCCTGCACTGATTTTAAAGTTTGGTCCTTTGATCAGGTTGTGGACAATGCGATTTGAAAGTAAATAAGGCACCATGGCAACAACAGTCAGAACAGCATCCAGTTCACAGCTAGTTTTAAAAATTGCTTTAACGCAGAGTGATTACAGGAAATAGGTGTACTGCTTAATATTAATTAAATTATTAAAATGTGCTAATAATAGACATATTTGTCAGTCAGACATTGTGCTTTTTAAAGAGCAGAAGGGATACATTAAATTACGATTATATTGTCCTTACTGTATATATTTTTACATTTTTCCCCTCAATGATATAAATATTTTCCCCCCTGACATATAATCAGTGTAAGCACACAAACACATTGGCCGGTTATCCTATTCATTCAGTTCCACGGACAGTGACCTGTGTTACTGTGCTGTGACATCTGGTTCCTTCATTGGCTCTGTATATTTCTATAAATGACTAAATGGCTCTGTTGTAGAAATTTCCAGCCAGAGACTTGGTTCCTATATAACGAGAAGATTTTATTTTTACTCGGACTGAGAAGCTACAGAAAATCATCTCTGCATGTGATCTCCCCTTTACTGCTCAAGCAGAGCACACGCACATCAGCAAGTGTCAAGGCAGCAAGTGCATACAAACAACTTCTCAGGGCCTTCAGGAAGAGTCAGACTGCGGTGTCATTCAGAGATACCATTGTCTAAGACTTGCACTAAAACATTCTATGCACTTGGGCATATTTAAACAAAGTAGTATGGTACCTATGTCAGAATCCATCCCTGCCTTGTCCTGTTCACATGTCACTGGCCATCCTATTCTCTCCTCTGTCTTGTACCCCTTAGCCCATAGTGTGTTTGCCTGCTCATCGGGCCACCATGTGGCTTAACGGGCCAAGTGGTTGGCCACCGTGCCTGACTCCCCTTTTGATTGTGGGTTTTGAGGATATCAGTGGGTCTGTGTTTTCATGATTGTCCCCCAGGCCACCATGCAGCTCAGCCCTTGATTCCAACTACAGTAGCAATCAGGTGGTTCTCGGTCTACTAGGACTGTATAACAGGATTCTTCACCCATTCTATCTTTACTCCTTCAGCCGCATACATGAGTCAGACCTATAGGTTATTCAAATTCCGTCCTGCCAAATTTACTGGACAGGAAGTGGACACTGCAAATGAATGTGTGAATACGCCAATACCTACATCTTTACAAGTTACATTAAGGGGTTTGGTACAGTAAATGGCTGTGAGGTGGGATTTCTTCTTGATGTCTGTTTGTAGCCCGTCCACCAGCAGCTGCTGCTGTATTTATCACACCAAGCAGGGAAAGTATATTGCTAAATTTTCCTTAGTTCAATTACGCTTGATTAAGCTAATTAAGCCGGCTATGTTATTTACATTCAGAAGGATGCCGCCATATTGGGTTATACACAGATGCCACGATAGCTCACACTCACATTCCCTCTTCATTATTTTTCTAAACACACTCTATCCTGCCTTGTCACCTGCAACAAGATCTCACTCCCTGTAGCAATAAAAGTCTTTCTTATGATTGAGCAGATTTCTGCTTCTCTCCTAACCATGGGCATCCAAAGTAAGATGAAGCAAAATGTTAGGAAATTTGATAACACATGGTTACTCTTTTGGTAACAGTGACTTTGGTTTTATTTTGATAGATGTAAACTACATAATATGGTCTTAACCTTGTTTTCTGTCCTAAAAGCAAACTTTTATGTTACAGGAGAAAAGTGCACAGCTGCTTGGATCAACCCCAGCTAATCAGCGCATATGGGAATCTTTTCAAAATACCATGTGAGTCTTATGCAATTTACCCAATTAATATAAGCTCTTTAGATGACGCTTAAATAATCAATTCCCATCAACTTAGTGTCAAAACACAAACTCAGTGGCAAAAAAGTGAAGGGCAACAGACTAAGTTGTGAAAATGAAATCTGCATGTGATGAAAGGGCATGTGACTGTATCGCGATGATTATAATCATCAGATCAAACGGACCACGGAGTTGGCGGTATGGTCACACTGCTGGTCCCATGTCAGTAGGGTATAGCACACCCCTGGGCCCGGATACTACTAGGATGTCACTGGTGTACCACTGTGCCGTCAGAGTGTGGTGTGTCACTCCACAGCATTGGCAGGATTGCTCCTCTCCCTGCAGCGCCACCATACGCACATGACGGTCATCTGTGGTACTGCAGAACTGAGATGTATCGCTGAACATGGTAGGACGCCAGTCGTCATCAGTCCATCAGTCCATGCCTCCCAGTGACTACACCACTCCAAACGCAACCGTTTCTGTGCTATTGTGAACGGCAGCCTATGCATGGGACGGTGAACCCGTAGTCCAGCTGATGCCAGTCATCGCGACACGATGATATAGGGTGTTGTAGAGAGTCCAGTAGCTGTGTCCATATATCAGGCGCAGGTGTCATGGGGATCTGTGATGCTTGGAGCACAATCCGACGATCCTTCCTTGGCGTGGTCTGTCTTGGATGACCAGAAACTTCACGACGTGTGTGGATGCCTCACGTGCCCATTGGTTTCAATATCAGGCCACTGTGATATCCGCATGGCCCACATGCAATTGCAGCACATGACCACCTGGCTTCATGTAAACCCGCAATGCAACCCTATCAAACTCCGTCAAGTGCCGTTAACACTGTCTAATGTGACTACGAGGCATCCTGTGTCTGGTGATTAAACATGCCAACTCCTTGCAATTTGAATCATTTACATATCCATCACTGGTCTGCACATGTACCAGATTACATCTTTAATCGGATAGTTACTTCTGGGTTCTCAACTTTTTTTTTCATAATACCCCTTAAGTGTATATGCCCTTCACTGATGAGAAATTCATCAACATCTAAGTCCTACATTCATGTACAATGCATATTAAATGAATATTTTGTCACTATTAGTTTTGATGTATCATTCTTTGAATGCACTCAATTGAATCATGGACAGTGGTTCCACATGGAAAAAAATGAATATTCCGAAAAGGAAAAATCCTTCTTCGGTTGATACATTCACTTTGTGTTCTGAGAATTTTTCCCTTGAGTGCCTTGTACAGTATGTCTAGTGTGTTTTTGGTGTGAATGTGGCCATAATCATACAAGGAAAAAACCACTGACTTGTAGTGAACATGTAAAACCGCAACATGCAGTGTCATACGTAACTGAAATAAGAAATGCTGGATTGCCTGAGTTGCATGCGTGCATGTTTTTTAATATGGGCAACATGGTTCCCTGAGATGCCTCAGTGTTGCTCACCGCCATCTCTAACACACAACCTCACAAACCATCTTAAAACTACTGAAAGAAATAATTGGCTACACTGCAGCTCCACTGTTTTGTTTGGCACCCCTGCATGTCCTGCATTGTGTGGGGAAAAAAGCTGAAGGCTGAGGAATGTTACATAACACAGCTAGAATGTAAAAACTCTCTCTGGTGTAATTCACTGCGTAAAACCAATGGTCCTAAGTGTGGTGTCTTCTTCATAACACTCCCTGATGTTTGTGTCCGTGACCATGAGATAGGGTGGCTGCTTTTCTTCCTTGCTTTCCTTGTATTCCTACGTTTCCTCCCCAGCCTTGGTTGGTAGGTCAGGCAGCATCACCTTGTTTTAATAGACCCAGGTGCAATTTATCTTGAAATTAGACTCAAGTGCAGAAAATGTTCTATCAGAAGTCTTTGACAATCTCTGAATTACACAGAAATCTGACTTCTTCTGAAGCTGTGAAATTGTTCATCTGTATTTGCTGCATTGGTACTTGTTGATGTGCGTGTGCCCTGCTTAAGGAGTAAAGGGGAGATGACATGCAGAGCTAGTTTTCTGTAGTTTATTTTCTTTGTCTGAATAATAATATTCTCTTCATATAGGAACCCAGTCTCTGGCTGGAAATTTCTACAATAGAGCCATTTAGTTATTTCTAGAAAAATATTTAGAGCCAATGACCTGATGTCATAGTAACACAGGTCACTGTCCGTGGTGCTGAATTCTCTACTTGATGGGCTGGTGCTGAATGAATAGGCCAGGTGTCTGTGTGCTTCCACTGACTGGCACCCAGACATATAATGACTTTTAACAATGAAGGGGGAAAAGTCCAGACAGGAAATTAGTCAACAGTAATTAGTAATCAAATATAGTTCTCATTTATCATTATGTAAATTTCAAAAACCTTTTCTGACTATTAATCTGCACGTTGCAATAATTTAATATTAACTAACTTGCTGTAACGTAAAGTGAAAAACAAGTTTTAAAACTAGCTGTGAAATTTTTGATGCTGTTGACCTGAATGTTGTTGCCAGAGCCTTAGGATACGTCTCTACACATAAGTGAGGGGATGGATGCACTATTCTATGGAGGCTTCTGAAGAGAATTATTATCCCAAATTTAAATTGAGAGAGATGATTAATTCCTTTTTAATGCAGTCTGCCTTAAGAGCCCCTGTTCTGCCGTTGATCTTTTGCATGGATGCTATCATGTATTAGTTTACTCTATGAAATTTAGTTTGAATTTTGATCACATGTCAAACTAAAGCATTTTGGACTGGATTCCTGAGTTCTTTTTAACGCTGTTAAGTTACATTTTTATTTCAGCATAATTACAAGTTCCCGCAGGGAAGAAATAAGTCAGTTACTTAATAAATGACTATAAAGTAGTTGCTGCAGTATATATTCCATAAATTTACTGAACTGGAGTTTTATGCATCCTTACAAAGTAATAACTGTATGTGTTCTTTAAGTATGAAAGAGTTTAGGACATTGTCACCTGCAGTGGACGGCCACGTGTCCCCATAATTATAACTTTAGATTATATTTCTGCATGACTGAGTATTCACTGAGTACCTGGTAGTGTTGGATGATATTTACGTCTCATATTTACCATTTATGTCAGTCTTCAAAGTGTGTGGATTATTAAGGTTGGTCTTGGTTGTTTTCTTCCCTGGAGAAACAGAAGTTTAATGCCATGATGCCACAGCAGCTCGCCGTTCCTGTCAGTACGGTGGAGGTAAGAGTTTGAAACATTCATCAGCCTGTCAGCTACGCATCTCGCCTGGACATGGGACTCAGCTTTTATTCTTCCATAATACCGCTTAAGTACCTCACTCTACTCAATCTCAGTACTGTTTAAGGGTAAATAACTTTTGTCACTGACTGCCAGAGATTATGGCAATTAAATGGAAAATATGAAGCAGACATATGAAATACAGTGGGCTGTTTGCAGTAAGTTGGGCTTAGGGTTAGTAATGGGGCTTTTTCCACTGACTTCTGCTTCTGTGCCCTTTCTTCACACTGCTGTTCAACTGTCCTCTTTATAGGAGGGAGGAGCAGCGCAAATGCAGCCGACAGATATAAAGCCATGTGCTGGCAGCAGACGCTTCGCACCCCTTAATAGCATATCTGTTGCTGGTAAGACTGTCTGTGCTGCCGGTCATCTCAGTAACCAGGTGAAACTCCCCAGGCAAGATCAGGACAATGTTGTGTTGAGTTTCAGTGAGTTTCCTGTGTGTAAAGCCAGTTTTGGGGTCAATGTGGAGCCTGGTCCAGTCATGAGCTGGGGAGACGTGACCAAGGCTGCACTGTTACTCTTGTGTGTCTTTTCATTCAAAACTCTTTTTTTTTTTATTTCCCCATAGTGTCCATCATCTTGAGCAGCACCGGCTGTCATTTAGCACAAAAGATGCCTGTTCAGTTTTCCATCTGAACAAGGGCCCTCTGGACCCAGGTGTGCACTACATGAGCACTTTGTTCCTGACTCCTTATCAGCGTTTACATTTACACTCTCAGCCAGTCTTTAATCTGCAAAGTTACACTTGGTGAGATTTATACAGACACGAGTAAAGAGGATTTTTTCACTTTTCCCAAATTCCCTCTAAGTCTGTATTTTCACCTCTTGAATGCTGGGATTTGTAGGCCCAGCTCTTCACCATGTATAACAACATCACCCTCAACGCTAGAGAAACCAAGGAGCTGATCCTGGACTTTCGCAAACGGATGACTCCCCAAAGTCCTATCTACATCGCAGAGGATGCTGTAGAGGCTTCAACAGCTTCCAGTTCCTCGGGCACACAGCTTCTGGCGGTCAAAGGCATCGTCTTCAGGTGCTGCCTCAGAAAAGCAAGCAGCACCTTGAGAGACTCTAGCCACCCAGCACTGTCACTTTTCACCTTCCATCCATCCATCTGCACAAGCATTTCCAGATTTAGAGACAAGTTTCCTCCCCATTGCTGTTAACCAGCCAGTGACGCTGACATTTCCTCACACTGCCACTGTTACCTCATTCTGTACTGTTACTGTGTCTGTCTATGCTGGTGCCATTACTTTAATTTTATTTATATAGTATTATCACTGGTTATACTGTTGAGGTGCAACTACAGACAATTTTTCTTTGAATTAATCTAGCGACTATTTTCCCAAGCTGTTGATTCATCAAAACTATTATTTTTCCTCCAGAAAATCAGATTGACCGTTTAAGTTAATATTATTTTAAGAACAACACAAACTACGTCATTGCGGGGTTTTAGATAATGGACACTATACAGATATTTTTTTCGCCCACCATTCAATAAGCAGATAAGTAACTTGTCTAAAATATTTAGATTTGTATTGTGATCCCCAAAAGTTAGTAATCTGTATAAAATCAGTGTATCTTTGTTTTTTAAATTTGATTCTGTAAATCAATGTACACTGAACAAAAATATAAACGCAACACTTTTGTTTTTGCTCCCATTTTTCATGAGATGGACTTAAAGATCTACAATTCATTCCAGATACACAATATTACCATTTCTCTCAAACATTTCTCACAAATCAGTCTAAATGTGTGATAGTGAGCACTTCTGCTTTGCTGAGATAATCCATCCCACCTCACAGGTGTGCCACATCAAGATGCTGATCTGACATCATGGGTAGTGCACAGGTGTACCTTATACTGCCCACAATAAAAGGCCACCCTGGAATGTGCAGTTTTGTCTCACAGCAAAATGCCACAGATGCCACAAGCATTGAGGGAGCGTGCAATTGGCATGCTGACAGCAGGAATGTCAACCAGATCTGTTGCTCGTGCATTGAATGTTCATTTCTCAACCATAAGCCGTCTCCAAAGGCGTTTCAGAGAATATGGCAGTACATCCAACCGGCCTCACAACCGCAGACCACGTGTAACCACACCAGCCCAGGACCTCCACATCCAGCAGGTTCACCTCCAAGATCGTCTGAGACCAGCCACTCAGACAGATAATGCACGGCCCCATGTTGCAAGGATCTGTACACAGTTCTTGGAAGCTGAAAATGTCCCAGTTCTTGCATGGCCAGCATACTCACCGGACATGTCACCCGTTGAGCATGTTTGGGATGTGCTTGACCGGCGTATACGACAGCGTGTACCAGTTCCCACTAATATCCAACAACTTCGCACAGCCATTGAAGAGGAGTGGACCAACATTCCACAGGCCACAATTGACAATCTGATAAACTCTATGCGAAGAAGATGTGTTGCATTGCATGAGGCAAATGGTGGTCACACCAGATACTGACCGGTTCTGAGTCCCCAGACCCCCAATAAAGCAAAAAACTGCACATTCCAGGGTGGCCTTTTATTGTGGGCAGTATAAGGTACACCTGTGCACTACCCATGATGTCAGATCAGCATCTTGATGTGGCACACCTGTGAGGTGGGATGGATTATCTCAGCAAAGCAGAAGTGCTCACTATCACACATTTAGACTGATTTGTGAGAAATGTTTGAGAGAAATGGTAATATTGTGTATCTGGAATGAATTGTAGGTCTTTAAGTCCATCTCATGAAAAATGGGAGCAGAAACAAGAGTGTTGCGTTTATATTTTTGTTCAGTATAGAATAAGCCCAGATTTTAACCTAAAAATTTTCCTCAAATGTTTATTCAGTGGAGATAAGTACAACCTCTAAAGATAGGCCTACACCCGTTTTGGCAGTGTCTCCGGATCCCATGACAAATAATGCCTTCAGTACATCCTCCTCAACCCACACTGAAAGCAGAAGTGCTATGGGCTTTGCAAACGGTTTGCCGACATCACTCCTATACGTCCAATGATGACATTCACACCGTCTCCAGGGTGATGTTCCCTGACTCGCAGGGTCACTTGTGGTAAAGATAAAACCGCTTTTCTTGCGCGATTTGGACTCGCTCCATATATTAAAAGGGAGCTTCGTTGTCATGTTTGACGTAAGTATGAACAGGACCATCAAAAGAAAACAACTGGATGTGCATGTCAGGTATTGGGTGAATTATGAGAATGGCTCTCGAGTGCAGTCCTGGTTCTGGGATCACAGTACATGAGCCACTCCACCGCTGAAGACTTACTGGAGAAGTTTAAGGTAAGCCATTCAATAACATTTAAACTCATTAACGAACCCATGATTTTTAAATATCCATGGTTTATCTTTACATGTGTTTAAATGGGAGAACCATATTTATTGGTAAGCATATTTTAAAGATTTTATTGCTGCTTCATGGCTTTTGCTGCAAAAAAAATAGTTCATTGAGGAAATAGAATGTTTAAGTGTTGTGTAGCAACATGTACAGCTGTTGTACAGGCAAAAACTCTGGCTCAGTCCAAAGGAGGTGGATATAGGAATGGCTGTCATCAAGGTGGGACTTCTGTGAATTCACTGGTATCTTTACATACAAATGTATCAAACAATTGTGAAGTAAAAAATATGTGAATAACATGGAGTTTGAGCTGGTTTGATATGTACAGCTGAGGTAGTGTTAACCTTGGGCTGAGTGTGCAGAAAGATTCTGGAAATTTGACAAACCATCTTTTTGTCAGAGACAGTCAGGAGCCAAAGGCAGTGGAAGTGACCTTGGTGTCCTTCAGATTAAAAAAAATTGCCAGATTGTGCTCTCAAAAATGTGCAAAAAGGCCTTGGATAAATGCCCTCTGAAGTACTCGATTGTACATGAGATGACGTGCTTGGACCCAAACAAAATGCACACCAGCCAGATAACTGCCAGCAGAAAAGGAGAAATCTCATGCAGAAGTTTGCGCAGGAGAATCGGTTGGCAGGCAGGATATCTGCTGGTAAATCATAGGATAAGAATAGGATAGTTCAGAATATTATTTTTAAATTATGCTTTTCTTTTTTCACATCTAACTGAATCAGGGACGGATTACAAACCGGGTTAGCGGGGCCGCTGCCCAGGGGCCCTTGGGGTGCAGGGGGCCCGTGGGCCCCAAGCCCAAAACAATTTGCAACGCTTATCAGCAATGTATTTTCGTTTGTCTATTTTAGAGGGCCTACATTCTTTGATCCTCTGCCTACAAGGTCCCCTGACCCTATAGGGAGGGTGTTTGGCTGCCAAGGGCCCTTGACTTGTGGTGGTTGTGGTGGTGGTGCAGGTGGTGGTGGTGGGGGGGGGCCTCGCGAACGTTTTACCCAGGGGCCCACACAACCCATAATCCGTCCCTGAACTGAATAGTGTTAACACGTAGATTTTAGCAGTATTTAGAAGACCGACTCTTGGTGTTTGAAAAGAAGCATCAGCCCAGTTATATTTTCTTTGATGAGCCTAGAGATATCTCAAGATTAAATTAAAATGATTGCACATTTATGGTATCATAGGAAAATTGGGTTATAAATCACTTTCCTATTCTACATGTGATTCTGTGTATTGACATTGTTGATCTGCATCTAATCTACTGTAATTAATGTAATTACAGGTGATGCAATATCCCAGCAGTCTGATAATCACCTGCACAATGAGGCAAAAGGCTTGGATTTTATATCCTTCATTCCTTCAGCACCATCCAAAGTTGATGTCTTTTTACATCAAAAAGTTAGTGGGCCTTATCCTGACCTCTGGATGTTCTGCAAGAACTTGCTGCTGCTGTCCTATGGGCAAGCCGAAGTGGAACGAATAGAGGTGGAGACCTGCAACTTATCAGAGGAAACAGTTGTTGCACAGAGGCTTATATGCGACCATGTCAGAGTGTGTGGGGGAGCAACCAAAGCGCCTCTGACCAAAGGTGAAAGATGAGCGAAAAGCAAAAAAGAAAACTTGAGGAACTCAAGAGGAAGAGAGTCTCACTGGAAAGTGTATGTGAGAGTTTACAAAAGGATGCTGAGCACATGGCAGAGGAAGCAGAGAGTGCTGCTGGAACCAAAAGGGCAACATTACTTACCAAGTCCAATACTCTGAGCCGACGAGCGAAGGAGGAGAAAGAGCAGTTGGTGGTCTTAAATGCAGATACTGAAGAATAGGCTACTGAACTGTGACTCCTAACACATCAAGAGTGAATCGGTGGAAACAAAAATATTTAGGTTCTTTGCATTTTTGGAGTATTTTACTTTCTGTGCCTGTTTGTACATTGTTCACAGCCATAATACTTTATAATTACAAGGTAGTTTTATGTTAGAGCTCTTGCTCCAATAAATATGTGCCTTGTAATTAACTAAATTCTAGGCTATTCAGTTTTTTTTGCCCTCGTGATGGTCGTGGGTTGTGAAAAAAGCCTTCTTCTTAGGGGTACCGCTGGGGCCAGCCGGGCGTATGTCGTGGCTTCAGTGAGTACTTATGTTTGTCATGCTGCCTGTGTACTTTATAGCGGCACAACATATTTCTGCAAATTGCATGCGTCAAATTGTCTGTCTCTCTTAAAAAATATGAAGTGTCACCAAAATTTTAAACGGGGAATCAATCTCAATGAAAAATATTCGTCAAGTAACGTTTCTAAAATAATATAGACATACTAATAATTATATATTAATAAATCGGATGAACGATGCATCCCAAATTGTATCCGCTGCGCACTTCTTAATCAGGGCAATCGCATCGTGGAGGTTTCTGCAGACGCCCAAAAAGACTTACTTAAGAAAACTGTTGCATGATAATTTGTACCATTTTCAAGGGTGGGGGGCGTGCAGTAGATGCCCCCTTTATTTTTGTGCTTCTGCCGTTCAAACCGAGCAGCACTGAGTTTGTCATGGCACCTGACGCCAAATCTACTGCTTAGCTGCTACAGACAGAACTATCTTCAAATCACCACTAGGGGGTGTCAATGCTGCAGCTTCGTTCTATGGTTGATCTTTTTCAAAGACAGTTTTTTTTCTCTCTCTCCACATAATCAACTTAACTGATTAGCGTGCTTTCATAGTAATGGTTTTTAATCCGTGTTAATCTTCTGAACAATGACTAGTAAAGGTTCTATGAGGTTGTCCTACTTACTATGGATTTTAAGTTTTTTATCAAGGTGTTAAAACGTACCACAGTTGCCAGTCCTGTGTTTTATGTCTAGCAATTTGTACAGTTTCTTCAGTATAAACACATGCCATGATCTGTGAGAATCTCCTCCAGAACTCTGCATTTCCTCAAGATCTTTTTGTAATATTGCATCATGGCACTGCTCAGAACAACACAGATGGTGCATAACAACACAAGGGAGTACAAGACAACATGGTGCAGAAACAGTGCGATACAAAGCAGGACAAAACTGGATGATACGTGGTCAGTGGTGGATAAAGTGCAGTAACAGCTGTACAGTGCAGCTGCCGTGGAAATGACTGTTACAGGGGATGCAAAAGCTGCAGGTTTGAATTGTTTGGCGAATGAAGCTGTTCATGAATCTGCTAGTCAGTGTTTGTGGATGGTGGTCAGAGTCCTGGATTATAGACTGAACCTTGTTACTGTGGCAGTTAAAGTACAGCTGGTCAATGGAGGGCAGTTCAGTGCGAATGATGTTCTTAACAGACTTCGCAATGTACTGCCTTCCTGTCATGTGGCTCCACCATACCATAGTACTACTGTAAGAACTAGGGATGTAACGATACATTCAACTCACCATTTGATACGATTCACGATTCTGAGTTCACGATACAATTTTCTCATTTTTTGCAGAATGAGCTGCAGACAAATATATTCAAAAATATTCTTATATTTATCTTTCTGAACTGTTGACACTGTTGTGAACAGTGCAACTGAATTTGAATAAAATACTGTTGAAAAAAATCCCAAATCAAAATAAGTAAATAAAAAAAAATAAATCAAATAAATAAGCTAAGGTTTGCATGTGCAGCTTTTTAGCGTGCTTTGCCCTTTTAATAATCTTCACTCAGCTCACGGTGGTGCCAGTGGACCTGTTTGTGTATGTTATCAGTCTATTACAATGTTTGCATGCAGTTTATGTCTTGTCTGTGCTTTTCTCGCTGTTTCCTCCTCGTTTGTGATTACCGGAAAGCTAATATGCTGCCACACCGCCAATTGAAGATCGGGCGGTGCGTCCATCCATCCATTTTCTGAAACCACTTAATCCCAACTGGGATCGCGGGGGAGACCGGAGCCTATCCCGGGAACAAGGGGCGCAGACAGGAACCAAGCCCAGGCAGTCACCTACACACCGCAGGTCGCACACACTCACACAACTACAGGGCCAATTTAGACTCACCAGTCAACCTATCCTGCATGCTTTTGGACCGTGGGAGGAACCTGGAGTCCCCGGCGAAAACGGGGAGAGCATGCGAACTCCACACAGAAAGGGCCCTGGACCGAAGCCAGCACTAACCACTGTGCCGTCCTCAGTTTCAAATTCATTCATCATCTCGCGTTCGCTCAAAACCAAAAACTGACGTACGATGTCGACGTGATACGCAGTGACATCTGACGTCAAACTCACATTGTGAAATCAAATGTAATATTACACCAGTTTTTCTGTTAAAGTACTGTGAAGTACTCCTACAATAGTGATTCATTTTCCACATCAGCCGGTTTAAATCTTCATGCATTTGCACCGATTTTTAACTGATTTGTGATTCATCATTACATGCCAGGGCCAGCAGCTCTGCATGGCTCGACCCTCATAAACATTCTCCACACATGCTGTTCAGGCAGTGGCCACAGAAATTCCCCCAGTGAACTTTATGCTTTCTGTCGGAGAGTATGCTGTGTTCTGGCCTTAAACCCTGCATACTACTTTGCAGACTTTGATCCTCTTAACAACAATTGGCATTTCTGGTGGCTGAATATCCATCCATCCGTCATCCAACTGCATGCTTAAAAGCTGTGAATAATAGTAATAATTCTTAAAATTGCAACTATCTAGAATTTCAGCCTAGTTACTCAGCTAAATTACTATTTAAACCTAGAATAATTTCTATAAGGGGCGGCATGGTGGTGCAGTGGTTAGCACTGTCGCCTCACACCTCTGGGACCCGGGTTCGTGTCTCCGCCTGGGTCACATGTGTGTGGAGTTTGCATGTTCTCCCCATGTCGTTGTGGGGTTTCCTCTGGGTACTCCGGTTTCCCCCCACAGTCCAAAAACATGCTGGGGCTAATTGGAGTTGCTGAATTGCCCGTAGGTGTGTGTGTGTGAGTGGATGGTGTGTGAGTGTGCCCTGCGATGGGCTGGCCCCCCATCCTGGGTTGTTCCCTGCCTCGTGCCCATTGATTCTGGGATAGGCTCCGGACCCCCCGCGACCCAATAGGATAAGCGGTTTGGAAAATGGATGGATGGATAATTTCTATATGTGTGATAGAATCAAAAAATATTTTGTTTTACATATAAATCTTCACAAGGTGTATTACACATGGTATTCCCCAGACACCGCCACCCCAACAGATGCTTTGTTTGTTAAGACAATAGCTCAGAAAGTGGTTGATCGATCTTTTGCAGCTTTTACCAAGGTTTGTACAAGCCAAAATTAAATTTTGAAACGGATCCCTGCCACACCCTGCCCTCCTGAACCTCCCGTTTCCTCCCTAGTGTGGTATAACGTGCCATGCCTGTTCCGCGTTTGTTTTACCTCTCCTTCCTGCCCTTGTGTTACTCATTTCAGGTGCCTCTAGTTTGCTCCCTGCTTAGCCTTGTATAAATGTGCTTCTCAGTCCTGCCTTTAATGTTGCTGCTGCTGTTTGCCTGTGTGTTCTTCCCTGCTTATGATTCCC
Source organism: Brienomyrus brachyistius (assembly GCF_023856365.1). NCBI lineage: Eukaryota > Metazoa > Chordata > Actinopteri > Osteoglossiformes > Mormyridae > Brienomyrus > Brienomyrus brachyistius. The sequence continues at coordinate 212,692 of NW_026042382.1, read as the reverse complement.
CCGTGATCCAGTTGTGATCCAGTTGTCTTCATATCATGTATTCAACTCTACTGCCTCAGTCCAGTATTATCTCTGACCATCATCTTATTGCGTTCAATATTTCCCTTGCTCAAAATATTAGCCCCCCGACTCGCTTCTATATGCCAAACGTACAATCACGTCAAATACAGCAAGTAACTTTATCGATAACCTCCCTGAGCTATCGTTTTCAACCAAACTAATGTCGAATTCTGCTGAACTTGATAGCATTACGGATTATTTAGCATCTATGCTTAATTCCACTAGAGAAAATTGCTCAGTTAAAAATAAAAAAGGTTGTACGAGGTTTACTTTGGGCCTCCGCCGATGCCACCCATTGTCTTACCATGTGAGCGTCTCAGGGACTATGCCCGGTGCCTAGGAACATAGTGTGTACGCCCCTCAGAGGGTAGACCGGTACCTGTCATCAGCGTGTGCGAACTCCAGAGGTGTAGTTTTGGTATCCACCTAACTTAACTTGGGCAGTCAAGTTTGGGACCCGGATAAATAAATGGGATTTAACCCAGAGGCTGCAAGATAGTATTTACCACCATAGTCCTAATAAGGATAGAAGTCCAATCTGGAAAGTTTATGAAGAAGTTAGCAAATCAGACAGTCATAAAGTAATCGAAACAACATTTATTAAAAATACTACAATATACAATTATTGACATGTGGACACATACTTGTAAATACATTTGGACAAATACAATATTAAACAATCACATTCCTCAGCTGAGAGTGAACAAAGTTCTGTGGAAAGTATCTGACTACAGATAGACTTTCACCCAGTTCTCTGCGGGAGCTCTGATTACAGAGTGACTCCCCGACTACTTCTGAAGCCCTTCCTTAAGTATCCAGACCAGGTGATGGCATGTTTCTGAAGACTGACTAATTTCGGTCAATGGTTAATTTTAGGGGCATTGCTGACCTTGGTTCTCAAGTCCCCAGCCAATCAGATCACTTTAGGGGGTGGTTGTAATTCCCTTGTTCTACCATGAGAGAATCTCTCTCAGTTTGGTGGGTTGAGCCGAAGTTTCTGTATTTCTCTTAGGAAAAGCTATACTGCCTTAAATCTGAGAGTATAATACTCCTCGTCTCATGCCTATTCAAACGAGACCAAACATGCGTGTATTTGTCCCTAACATCTATGTGTGCTGAGTTATCCTGTTTATAGTGGAAAAGGTGTCTGTGTCTGGAGGCTGACAGCTGTTGTTGCTGTGGATTGATTGTGGAACTCTGGTCACTCCGGGGGTGAAAGGTCTTGCTTTTTCTGTGCTGCTCCAGTTATTCCTATCCAGTCTCTCAGGAGCCGGCAGGCCTTTGCCTTCCTTAAAAGGGGTGGTTTGACGAGTTGAGTCCAGTCTTGCCTGGGCCAGCGGAGCTCTGAAATAGACTGATGCAGGCTGATCAGAGTTGGGGCCTGCAGGACCTATAAGTTTTATGTCCTTACAGAATGTAAGTGGCATCATACTAAACTAGTGGTGTTCGAACTAGCATGGAAAGAGGCTATGGGTAGCTACAAAAAGGCTCTTAGTGCCGCCAAATCATCTAGTATCTATCAGAACTAATTGAAATAAACAAAAATAATCCTAGATTCCTATTTACTATGGTGTCCAAGCTGACTAATAACCAGACCACTGGTTATTTTCCAGTGACGACTTTATGAAACTTTTTGACCAAAAATATGCTCAATTAAACAGAACATTTTGAATATTGAATATTGGTTAACCAGTCAGAACTGATGTACTTAATTTTATCTTCAAATTCATCTACTTGTATGCTAGACCCTGTTCCATCAAAATTATTCAGCGATGCTCCCAGCATTGATTGAACCGCTACTAGCAATAGTTAAACTAAAACATATAATCATATTACCCCAATTTTATCTTCACTGCACTGGCTGCCAGTTAGATTTCGTGTTGACTACAAAACACTGCTCTTAACCTATAAAGCTGTAAATGGTCTTGCACCGCAGTATGTGAGTGACCTCATTTGCGTTCCGAATCATACACTTAGATGACGAGATGGAGGTATTCTATCCGTACCCAGAATAAAGAACATTACCTTTGGGGGAAGAGCATTTGCTCATAAAGCACCACAGCTATGGAATAAACTTCCTATTAGTGTTCGGAACTCAGACACAATCTCTGCTTTTAAGTCAAGGCTTAAGATGTACCTCTTTCGCCAGTCTTTTGGATAGTTAAATCTTCTTTTCTAAGGTGAATGGGAAATCTGGAGGTTCATAGTTATTTGAGATTGAAGGGGAAAGGGGGGATTGGTGCTGTCGTCCTGCCACTCTCGCCGATCACTTAAGCTGTGGATGGGAGGTGGCTTGACGCCAAAACCTCTGTAAACCCTCATGCCTGTGCTTCCTTCCAGGTCACTCTTTTAGGCAGGCTGTCATAGTTGCTTTAGTCCTGCCGGTTAGGTGTAGGGCAATAACTCTTCTCCATCTTCTCTTTTTCGAGCTGATACCGAGCCGACTACACCGTGTGAACCCGCACCTGGACTCCTGGATATAACTACATGAAACCAACTGGGACTTTATAACTATATGAACTCTAATGAATGTCAATGTAAATGCAGTTTCATGCTCCTTGGTCGCCCAGAGGAGGATGGGGTCCCCTTCTGAGTCTAGGTTCCACTCAAGGTTTCTTCCTGCTAGAGGGAGTTTCCTTGCCACTGTCGCCTCAGGCTTGCTTGGTGGGGTTCTGGCCGGTTAAATGTAAAGTGCTTTGTGACAATGCATGTCGTTAAAAGCGCTATATAAATAAAATTGAATTGAATTGAAGTGCTTCCTCAGATTCATTTTTAAATGTTCTCCAGCTAATTTCCACTACGGCCACGAGTTCTAGTATTTTAAATTAATATTGAAATGGTCATTTGGCTGAACAGCATCCCGACCTGTTAGAATCTTATATACCTGGATCATGTCCCCCCATAGTCTCCTTTGCTTGAGGCTAAACAGATTCAGCTCAGCGAACCTCTCCTCATAAGACATTCCTCTAAGTGCAGGAATCATTCTAGTCATCCTACGTTGCACCTTTTCCAAGGCAGCAATGTCCTTCTGAAGGTATGGTGACCAAACCTGCACACAGTATTCTAGGTGGGATCTTACCAAGGAATTATATAATCGTAGCATCACTTCTCTTGACTTACATCTCTAGGTGTGTGGAGTTTAATCCAACATCCTTTTGCCTTTTTTTAATGCTTCCCCACACTGGCAAGAGTGGGACATGGAAGTATCAACATACACACCGAGATCTTTCTCGTAATCAGCTACCTTTATTTCAGTGGAACCCATAAAATATCTGTACTTTACTATATTTACTATATTTCTGCTCCCTGCATGGATTACCTTATATTTATCTATGTTAAATTTCATCTGCCACGTATGAGCCCAGTCGCTAATTAAATCCAGATCCTGTTGTAGCCTCTCTGGACATGAGACATGATCTAACATCAATCAGAAGATACCACACCAGCAGATAATGATTTCTGGAATAGTAAAGTTAAAGGTTGGCTAATAATACCCCTCATCTCTTTTAAAACTATAGATAAGATGCCATCAGGGCCTTGCGATTTATTTATTTTGAGCTTAGCTAGGCTTTGTACCACATCAGCCTCAGTTATACATATATTGGTCATAGACATCGTTGTATTTGTACTAAATGGTGGTAAGCTATTCTACTGTGAACAGCCATTGTAAAATAATCATTAAACTCATTTATATCAATTTCATTTTCAATTATAAGGCCCTTACTATCCTGCAAATGAGTGATTTTCAGCTTTTAGAGCTCTTTCGGAGTTAAAATATTGGAAGAAACTTTTAACGTCATCCTTATAACTGTTATTAACTAAACCTGTAGACTTAGATACTCCTGCTTTATTTTGAAATCATTAGTTAATTTCCATTTGTGCAAGAAAGCCCTTTTGCTCCTGACTTTATTCTTAATTTTCGTAGTAAACCACCTGTGACATCGCGTGCTGGACGAACAGGCAGGAAGCGAGGAATCAAGGATCCGGGAAACGGAGAGTCGGGAATGAGGGTTTATTGATGAAAACAGGTACCAACAGCGAGAGATTTCAATGACAGGACTGGGGAAACAGACTTGAATGTGGACTAAATACACAGGACTACTCAAACTGACAGAAAACAGCTGGTTACAATCGGGGCAGCACACATGGTTAATGAGGGGGCGTGGCACACACGAGGATCGTACAAGCAGGTCATGACACCAGCTTGGTTGCAGTTTCCTAGATTTAGTTTTTCTGGAAACGGGTATGAAGTTCTTTTGCACTTGCAACAATGTGCTTTTAAAAAATTCCCATGCCTCTTCCACAGTATTGCTATTTAACTCCATCCGATTTACAGTTTCTAGTTTCAGTCTCATACCATTGAATTACCCTTCCTAACATTGTATACTTTTGTTTTGGACTTGGTTGAAGACTCAGGCAGCAGGAGTTGCCCCAACGTTGGTATGTCCTTATCCATAAGGGGGAGTAAACGTTCTGGTTTCCCGACCTTATAGATGAAGGAGTTGGGGGATGTTGCCAGTGACCTGCCGGATTCCAGGCAGAACAGGCCTCGCTATGCCACAGCCCTTCAGAGACTGGGCCTTCCGTGCAGAACCTCTGCATCCAAATTAGACCAGTTGTTTAACAAAACCCTAAAATGGGGTTATTTTTGACATGGAACGGGACTTTGATTCAACAACCCATTACTTAGTTGCGGCAAGTACCCAATATCAAGTATAGCTGCAAAGAATCTGCCAGAGATTTTCAGAGAAGTTCCCCAGATGCATGGACTGGACTAAGGTGCGTCAGATTAAACAGGAGCCTGGTAAATTCTGTGAGCCCCACGCCAAGTGACTGATGGAAACATACTCCAGCTACAGTGAGATGGACCCTCCAGCGGACCGAGAGTGGGATTCCCTCTGGGAGCGACAACTCGTGCAGTTGCTGGTGGATGAGCTGCAAACAGACATCAAGAAGGACTTCCAACCTCACAATCATTTACCAAACCACTTCAGGTAACTTGTAAAGATGTAGGTATTGGAGTATTCACACATTCATTTGCAGTGTCCACCTCCTGTCCGGTAAATTTGGCAGGACAAAATTTGAATAACCTATAGGCCAGACTCATGAATGCGGCTGAACGAGTAAAGGTAGAACAGGTGGCCAATCCTGTTATACAGTCCTAGTAGATTGAGAACCACCTGATTGCAACTGTAGTTGGAATCAAGGGCTGAGCAGCATGGTGGCCTGGGGGACAATTATGAAAACACAGACCCACTGATATCCTTAAAACCCACAATCAAAAGAGGAGTCAGGATGGCCAGTGACATGTGCTGGCTAAATGGGGACAACAAAGAGAGAACAGAACAAGGCAGGGAGGGATTCTGACACAGGTGCCATGCTACTTTGTTTAAATATGCTGTAATGTTTTAGTGCAAGCCTTAGACAATGGAATCTCTGAATGACGCCGCAGTCTGGCTCTTTCTGAAGGTCCTATACTGTAACCGTCCTGAGAAGTTGTTTGCATGCACTTGCTGCCTTGACACTTGTTGATGTGCGTGTGCCCTGCTCGAGCAGTAAAGGGGAGATCACATGCAGAGCTGATTTTCTGTAGTTCCTTAGAATAAAAATAGAATATTCTCTTCAAATAGGAACACATGCTGCGTTTGATTATTTCACTCCAACTCGGACAAAAACGTCACGAAAAACATCACTTCCCATTAGAAACGCCTCTTTTATGACGTTAATGTCTGACAGAATCTTCTTGTCTGAGTTGCCCCTGTGACGTAATTTCAACATGGCGGCTTACACACTCAACATTAATTCTATTTTACAAATCCTTAAAAATGTTTATTTTGTTAAATTTATTATTATCCCATCCATCCATTTTCCAAACTGCTTATCCTACTGGGTCACGGGGGGTCCGGAGCCTATCCCGGAAGCAATGGGCACGAGGCTGGGAACAACCCAGGATGGGGGGCCAGCCCATCGCAGGGCACACTCACACACACCATGCACTCTCACATGCATTCCTACGGGCAATTTAGCAAGTCCAATTAGCCTCAGCATGTTTTTGGACTGTGGGGGGGAACCGGAGTACCCGGAGGAAACCCCACGACGACATGGGGAGAACATGCAAACTCCACACACATGTGACCCAGGCGGAGATTTGAACCTGGGTCCCAGAGGTGTGAGGCAACAGTGCTAACCAGTGCACGACCATACCGCCCATTTATTATTATTATTATTTATAATTATTAGTAATTATTAATGTAATTGCACGTGTTCGATTTAGAGAATACCATATTGTGACCGTAAACAGTATCCTAACATGCAATATCAGATTTTTACCAGACTTGTTAGTGTTTTTGGTTTGTTTGTAGTTTGTTTGCCTCTCGAAAAAAGAATATCGCTATGAATGTACTAAAATACTTTATAAAGCTTTTAATGTGGTTTGACTAGTTCCTGTTTCTTGTTTATTTGTCTGAAATAATAATCTTACTCCATAACTGCTAAAATATAAAGCAACAACACAGCAGCGTATTCATGGAGGCAGCCATGTTTGTTCCGAGTTGTGCTAGCTTGAACGGGAGATTGTTGGATGTGATGTCACCCAATTTGGAATTTCCAAGTTCCGAGAGAAAAACGAACGCACCACAAGACTCTGGCTGGAAATTTCTACAATAGAGCCATTTAGTTATTTCTAGAAAAATATTTAGAGCCAATGACCTGATGTCATTGTAACACAGGTCACTGTCCGTGGTGCTGAATTCTCTACTTGATGGGCTGGTGCTGAATGAATATGACAGCTGGCCAACATGTCTGTGTGCTTCCACTGACTGGCACCCAGACATATAATGACTTTTAACAATGAGGAGGGAAACGTCCAGACAGGAAATTAGTCAACAGTAATTAGTAATCACATATAGTTCTCATTTATCATGATGTAAAATTCAAAAACCTTTTTTTTATTATTAAGGGATAAATGTAATTGAGTTTTAATGTATCCTTTCCGCTCTTAAAATCGCAAATTATTTCTGACTATTAATCTGCACATTTTAATAATTTCATTAATATTACCTAATTGGTTTGTCTTTTTTATTAAATTTTAAAACTAGCTGTACAATTGTTGATGTTGTTGCTGTTCTGAATGTCATTGGCCTGTTGCCTTACGTCTGTCTAAACATGAGTGAGGGGATGGATGCACTATTCTATGGGGGCCTCTGTAGAGAATAAATGATCCTAATTTTATATTGAGAGAGATGGTTAATTCCTTTTTAATCCATACTGCGTTCAGAGCCCCTGTTCTGCCGTTGATCACTGCTGCATATCATCCCCAAACCAATGGCCTGGATGAGAAAACGAATGATGACATAAAATGGTAAGTCTGTTTTTGAGGTTGTTTTAGAACTGTGTGAGACAGGCTCTATTCTTTTAACATTACATCAGGAATTACTGATATTATTGACAATCAATCCCTTAATATACAGTATCTCACAAAAGTGAGTACACCCCACACATTTTTGTAAATATTTTATTATATCTTTTCAAGGGACAACGTTAAAGATATGAAACTCTGATAGAATGTAAAGTAATCAGTGTACAGCTTGTATAATGGTGTAAATTTGATGTCCCCTCAAAATAACTCAACACACAGCCATTAATGTCTGAACTGCTGGCAACAAAAGTGAGATTAAAAATGATTTGTGGCAAGATCGGATCATGTGTGTTGAAGAGTTTCTTATGACTGACAAGTAGTTATTTAAAAACATATCTTGAAACAGCAAATTACATTGTTCTTAATGCTTTTAGAAAATGACTCTTTATAATGATCTGTGAATAATAATAATTTGCTATGAATGTTTTTCCACTTCAGCTTTCCACAATTATTCTTCCCGATGAGAAAAGCTACGGCACGTTTTTTGATGAAAAAAATAAAGTAGTTGAGACAATAAGCAACAACAGCTGAAAACATCTCCTAGTCACAGGAAAAACAGAAGCAGGCATGTGGTAAACGAATACAAAAGAGGTACCAAAACACAGTTTATCATGTTGGAGATGAGGCGCTTCTGTTCAACATGAGGAAGCGGGGACGGAAAGGAGGAAGAACGGAACCGGATTTTACCGGACCTTATGTCATCCAGGCAATATGTGGCAAACTGGTTACACTGTCTAATTCTGAAGGGGCAACTTTAAAGAACAAATACAATGTAAACCACATACAGAAGGAGCCAAACTGATGTCCCAAGTCAGGAATCACACAAGGTGCCAGAAGAGTATAAGACCAGTAAACCTCCCTCTAGCGCAGAGCTTCTGACAATCGAGAAGGATGCTGACAGTTGAAAAAAAACTCATGTCTGTGTGTTATGAAAGAATATCAATAAATGTTTCCGAAAGGGGATGACTCATTTGGTAATTATTTACGGCTTATGTTATGGCTGCCAATTTACAGTCTTTACTGAAGTCTGACTTCTTTTGAGTCACCTTTAATATAGATTGGACACTCTCTATGCAATGTGCAATACTTACATAGATGGTAAATGTTTACCTGCTTGCACAGATGGATGATTAGGTAATTAGTGTAAGTGTGTGTGTGTGTTCAATCGCATGTATGTCCAAGGTCCATAGTAAATAATATACACTGATCAAGAGATGCCCGAAAGTGGATAAAAGAGGACATTAGTGGGTGTATCACTTAGTGTAACGCGTGCAGGAAAATGAGCAGGACTGCAAGCCATATAATGACCCTTGTCTAGCTCTTAATACAGTATGCATACAGTGATGTATCTACAATGGACAGCTACTATGAGCAGATAGCACAGTACAGGTGCTTATAAGATCTGTATGCTATTTCCATCCATCCATCCATTGTCCAAACCGCTTATCCTACTGGGTCGTGGGGGGTCTGGAGCCTATCCCGGAAGCAATGGGCACGAGGCAGGGAACAACCCAGGATGGGGAGCCAGCCCATCACAGGGCACACTCACACACTATTCACTCATACATGCATACCTACGGGCAATTTAGTAACTCCAGTTAGCCTCAGCATATTCTCAGCATATTCTTGGACTGCGGGAGGAAACCCCACGACGACATGGGGAGAACATGCAAACTCCACACCCATGTGACCCAGGCAGAGACTCGAACCCGGGTCCCAGAGGTGTGAGGCAACAGTGCTAACCACTGCACCACCATGCCGCCCCCTGTATGCTATTTCATTCTATAAAAAGAAACTTACTGTACTGTACAATAAAGTATTTCACCACTGCTTCTTCCTCAGCTCCCACTGTTTGCTAGCACATGCATCTTTTGATTTCTTAGTGCAATCTGTGCTTTATTTTTTTTTTGTGAAATGTAAGTGCAGTATCTGTTTATTAAGTGCTGTGGTTTAATATGTACATTATTATTTCAGTACTGTGTATACTGTCCTTAATGTCTTGCCTCTCTCGTATAACTTGAGATACGCCCAAATTGACTTGCAACAAGTGGTCCTGGTTCCAAATGCGGAAGGCGATGGATACCTGTATTTTATATGCTGTAGTGTGCTGGGTGTCAGACATTGCAATGCACCTTGCTTTGATCTTGACCTGTTAGATCAGAGGGAGGTAATCTTATCCAGAAAGGGCCACTGTGTATGATGGTTTTCACTGCAACTCTCTTAACAGCGAACCTAACAGTTATCCCAATACCTTGATCTTGCTAGCATATTTAAATGTGTACCTATTCAGGAATAGAGTGGTGAAGGCATTCAGAGGAGGACTGATGATTATCAGAGGGAACAAAGGGGCTGGGTACTTGTCAGTATCCAGTAGAACCACCAGACTCCTACACTGAATGGTTCTGGATGTGGCACAGACGTTAATCCCTCTGTATTAGGGGATCCGTCTCCAGTTTGTACTCTTCTAGTTAATAGGTAGATTATCAGGCAGTTTTTCACCCTAGTCCAGTACTCATTGACAGCCTAATACACCGTGTTTCAGTTTGTCTTGATAGTCAATACATGTCACAGGATGTACATTACTCTGATGGGCAGGCCCTCTTACATATGATGGAAATTGCAATACCTACTTTTGGCCACGAGATGGCAGCAAGAAAATAGAAAAATTATTTTCCCACGGTCTACTAGCAGCTTTTAGATGTTAATTCTTCATAAAAATAATTTGACTTGATCCAATGTATTTTTAATACAAACAATTACCACACAAAGCTGCTAGTTTCCTCCGGTTTCCCCCCACAGTCCAAAAACATGCTGAGGCTAATTGGAGTAGCTAAATTGCCCGTAGGTGTGCATGTGTGAGTGAATGGTGTGTGAGTGTGAGCTGTGATGGGCTGGCCCCCCATCCTGGGTTCTTCCCTGCCTCGTGCCCATTGATTCCGGGATAGACTCCGGACCCCCTGTGACCCAGTAGGATAAGCGGTTTGGACAATGGATGGATGGAAATAGCATACAGATTAAGCACCTGTACTGTGCTATCTGCTTATAGTAGCTGTCCATTGTAGATACATCACTGTATGCATACTGTATTAAGAGCTAGATAAGGACAGTGGGTCATTATATGGCTTGCAGTCCTGCTCATTTTCCTGCACCCGTTACACTAAGTGATACACCCACTAATGTCCTCTTTCATCCACTTTCAGGCATCTCTTGATCAGTGTATATTACTTACTATGGACCTTGGACATACATGCGATTGGACACACACACACACACACACTTACACTAATTACCTAATCAACCATCTGTGCAAGCAAGTAAACATGTACCATCTATATAAGTATTGTACATAGCATAGAGAGTGTCCAATCTATATTAAAGGTGACTCGAAAGAAGTCAGACTTTAGTAAAGACTGTAAATTTCTCAGCCATAACATAAGCCGTAAATAATTACCAAATGAGTCATCCCCTTTCGGAAACATTTATTGATATTCTTTCATAACACACAGACATGAGTTTTTTTTCAACTGTCAGCATCCGATCCAAACGGGATTCCCATTTCCTTTCTGTGGGATCCAACAGAACACGGGCTGACCATCAGTCAACATGTCTTCAACCGTGCAGGACAGGACCCAGTCCAGGCCAAACCTCACGGTGCTGGTGTTAATAAAAAAAATGTAAGGAACATGCAGCTGCAGCTCACACACAAACACAGTCCACAGCATCCAGAAAAAGGTCAGGCCTTTTTCTTCTTTAGCTGACTCCGCCCAGACCTCGCCCCCTTTCTGGGCGCCTCGCACTATGCCTTTGAACTGGCCCTGCAGCTTGGCCCGTTTCCTGTTTCCCAATGCAAGTCATAAGATTCACCCGTAAATGATATTTTGAATCGGAACGATATTTATTACTATTGTTTAGATTAAATATATAACGGTTTAATGATTGAATATAACTTGATATTGTTGTTTGTGTTGTTTAGTTTGAGGTTCTAGTTTCTGTCTTTATCCGCTTTCGTTTCAGTAGGCAGCTGGTTCATCCCAGGCTCAGGGTCTCTCTGCTCTTCATCAAACCCACACCCCCAGTTTGGGAGCACCCTCTCCCTCTCCTCCCCCCACGGCTGTGACTGTTACTCCTCCTTGAGGAGTAACTGCTCCGCCCCCTATCCCAGCCCCTATACCCACAGGAGTGCATCACCCAGTGAGCCGCCGCCCTGCCTGTCCCCTCACACAAGCACACACTGAAATCATGGTCCTAAGCTCTCTGTGTGGGTCACCACGATAGTACAGCACACCGACGATTACCCTCTGACTGAATCAGAATCAGCTTTATTTGGCCAAGTATGTTCACACATATTGGGAATAGTTAGACATTTAATCAAAATAATTAAGACAAGACATAAACATACAGTTCTGTTGATATGCGACGCATATAACCTCTGCATTCACAGCACTGCTTCAGTTATCGAAGAGCAAATTTCCAAAACTCACTCAGTCCGATAACCTAAAGTAATAAGTCATAATCCTCTTCATACGTTGCAGTAATGGGAATGAAATCTCACTCAGTGTTTATGTAATGGAGCAATGGAATTTCGTGAAATTTCCAAAAGTCCACAGAAATATTTAGAAAAACATTCCTGCAGACTGAGTTTTTGATATTTGCTTTTCAATTAACACAATTTTCTTCAGTCTGAGGTTTAACAGAATTCAGCCATATGCTGTTCAAAAAAAACTACACAGAACAAAAACAGAATGGACTTTACATCTGTCTGAAAGGAAAGTTGACACAGGCTGCAGCAGTGAACAAATCAATCAATGTATTAAAGTTAGGCATTAAGTAACTGGAGGCAGTATATACATAACATGATAACATGCCTTTTCTGTATTGACCATATTAAGGAGAGACACTCAGCTCTTCCTATGAGCAGATCCACCATGGTGCACAAAATGACAGTATAATTATTATTTTAGGTGACACTTCAAATGTTGCATTATTTCATTCTTTACAAAACGACATTTTTATAACAATGATGTATAACAATGTTAATGTGTTTATGTATAATTCATATTTAAATTAAAGTTCATATTTTAGTTAAAAGCTACACCTACAGTACGTATATGAACTTGAATTTGAATCCAAACCCTTTTTCGTTCTTCTTCTTTAAATTCAAATATAAATTTCAATGCCACAACCTGTTTTCAACCACAATTCAAATGTAATTCAGATTAACAAAATGAACTGAAATTCAAGTTCATATATGTATTCAAAATCCTGAATTTTAGGATACGTATTTGAGAATTTCATTCTCAAATCAGTTCTGAATGGTGCACATCCCTAGTTCATATCTTAAATCATGCATTTTTTTTTTCAGAGTGAATACACACTGACTGCTCAGATAAATAACGTCAAAAATAATTTTCTTTTGTTGCTTAAGATTTTTGCACAGTCCTATACTGTATATAACAACTCAAACATTTTTTTATGTTATTTGTTTTAAAGAGGCTGCAATGTGTAACATTAACATCTGTATAAAGAGAAGGTTAGGCTTTTGGCTGACAGCAAGCAAAATGCAACAAATTGTATAATAATAATAATAATAATAATAATGAATGATTTTTGTTTGATGTTTAGAAAAACATTTATGGAACAAAGCAGACAATAAGGTATCTTTGCTAATTTTATATTGACAAACAACTAAACTGTCAAAATTATTTTGCAGGGAATAATCTTACTGACATTATAATAAAGCAAATATGAAAATAGTTGGAATCTCATTTACCTGTGATTATGACAAAGGTTCCATTCCCGAAGGTGACCTCATGAAGAAACACAGCAGCACAATAATACACTGCAGAATCTGACGGCTCCACGTTAGAAATAGTGAGGTTAAAACTCCCCTCTGCATTCAGTAAGGAGTAACGTTTTATGCTTTTATATTCCTTGTAAAATTCACCAGGTACGTAGAGAAGTGCTTTCGCCATGGGCTGGGGCTTCCGACCAACAGCTTGCTTAAACAAAGTAACAAAAGTTGTTTCTCCTTGACAGAAGCATGTCAGGGTCACACTGTCTCCAAGCTGAACCCTCATCAGGTGACTGGGCTGAACAACATCTGTAGTCAGTGCAGTGTCTGCAAAAACAGAAAAACAAAAAAAATCATAATCAAATAAGACATATAATAGTAATCTAAATAACTATTAACTATGATGCAGATTAAATGGCCGAATTCCACTGATCACATCATACAGATAAATGAAAATATTAAAATCCCAAAATAATTTATATTATAGGGCCTTACTAATGAAAATGAGAAGACCAAAGAGTCTGAACATTTTTGTGCTTCCACTGTTTAGAATAAACTGCTCTGCTGCTAAGTGAGAGATCATGGTCGTGGTCGGGATGAAAGGGCAGGAAACAGAGAGGAAACAGAGAGACACACATCAGGCTGATCTGATTGGCTGTTCACATGGGAACTTAAGTAACAGTGAAAAAGCATTTTAATGTGCACTTACATGACGTTTATTAATTTACTCCTTAACATCCAGTTAAAATGAGAACAATTAGATAAACAGGAGCAGATACTGAGCATATAAAGTTCTTTGTACAGAGTGCTGAGATACTGTGGGAGAGCATTTGCTAATCATCTCTCTCAGACAAGCTCAGCACAGTATGAGTCTGTTATCTATCTGATATTAGACAGTCTCTCATACAGTAATAATAATTGATACTTTATTGGTCCCTGTGGAGAAATTGTCTTAACTTCTCTCTCAACTTGCTCTCTTTTTTTTAGAGTAAACAGAGTAAGTTGTCTGCGAAGGGCAGCCACCCATAGTGATGCCCAGTGAGCTGGGGGTTAAGGGCCTCGCTCAAGGACGCAGAGATGTGCTGTGGCTGGGTTTGAACCAGCGACCATCTTATTACAAGCACACAGGCATTAGATCTTCTAATCACACTTAAAAGGCAGATTAAATGTTCTTTCCACCATGCAAACAGAATGTAAATTGTAGCTTTACTGCTTAGATTTACATTCACACATTTGCATTTAAAACAAGCATTTTAAGTGATGTACATGAGAGTAAATGGTGAATCAGTTTATTTGCCACTCTACACATTACATTGGCGCCCATTATAAGTAACTGTACAGTGACATTGCAGTTCCTCAGTTGCTTTGATGCATTTCTGGAATCACCCTTAACATCTGCAAAACTGTAAGTGCATTTCCCAAAACAATTCGTGCAAACAGCACCACACAGATGGACTGTCTACAAAAAAAGTCATAGAGGCCACCAGCAGCCCGAATACCACACCGTAAGGCCGTATGTTAGGATGCTCTCTATGGCAGAGCGGTAGGAGGCCACCAGCAGCCCGCATACCAGACCGTAAGGCAGCATGTTAGGATGCTCTCTATGGCAGAGCAGTTGAAGGTCCCGATCAAGAAATCCGACAAGTTTCCCCAATAAGCCAGTAACCCCGCTTCATAGAACAGGCCACAGGACTGGTTTTGGTGAGATAGTCCGAGTAGTAGGTAGAAATCAGGATGGAGACTGAGTGTGGGTCTAACAGGTGAGCAGATGTAGGACAGAATGTAGAGCCCTCTGGTGGAGTGCCTGTGCATGACTGAATGTATGGTTTGGGTCTGATGGTCTGAATAGTTGGTAGAAATAGGCACCTTCCTACCTGATGTGGTAGGTCTAGATAAGGGGTCACCAACATGGTGCCCCAAGGATGCCCCCAATGACCACATGAGTTGCCCGTGGACCTGTTCTATAAAATAGCACAACTCACCAGCGAACATCATCTAAAATTTAATTTTGTCCTGTTTCTAATCTATCACATTTGCATTTATATAGATTTGAAATTGAATATAAAAAAGCATTTAAAACATGTTTATCATGCATGAAGTTTAGACATGTTTAGGAGGGCGTTTAAAACTGATATCAAACTTCGTATGGCTCAGTACCCGTGAAGTAGCTCTCCGTTTTAAAAAGGTTGGTGACCCCTGGTCTAGATCTTGCAAGTTTGTTTGTACTGGCTGTGTGAACATACTGTAGCACTGTTAAGAATATGCAACACAGCCTGAGTTGGGGATCTGCTGTATGCATCAGTAATATAATGCTTTGTCCTTTTCTAGGCTGTTCATTAAGACATAAAGCCTGAAAGTTTTCTGAATGGCATTAATGAAATTGAGCACTGCCCCCACCTGCTGGCCAATTTATTAAAACATTGAAATCGCTGTCTGCACAGGCTGACGTGTCATTTAAGTCTGATAATTTTCTATGAGTCAAACGGCAAGAAAATGACAAGAAGTTAAAAACATGGAGTTAGATGAAGGAGAAAAGATTACAAATTTGAAGATTATGAAATCAGGACATGTCAGCTAAGTCAGCCAAGGTGGGTCTTAAACATATGGACGGAAGTATGAGCGCTAAACTTAAACGGGTTCACTTGTAACCGCTGCCACCAAATTTCGTTAAATTGCTGGGGAGGTCCAGATACATGAGACAGGAATAGAAGGATTATTCTTTATTAATATACAGACGAGGGTTACAACCCTCCCTAGGGCAATAGAAGGGGATACCTGCCACGGGACATTCTAAAACGCTTAATGTGAAAATGCGTAACGCAACTTAATGTATTAAAACAGTCACCACAAATCACCAAATTTCTCGCGAATGTATCTGGCCATAAAGACTTACCTGACAAGAAATCAAAACCGAAATGCTAGGAATATGGACTTTAAGCCTTTTCTTTATGGGCGTCAATGGAGGGGAAAACGCTTGACGTAAGATGAAGTCCATATTCCTAGCATTTCGGTTTTGATTTCTTCCCTGGCATGGGTGACGGGTGCACCACGTTCCCAAAGCCACGTTAGCCTCGAGCGAACTGCCCGGAGAAACCGCTCACACCAGCGCTGCAACCCGATCTCCTCCCCTTTTAAACACACATTTCTATGGCGTTAAATTAGTGCCAAAAGTCGTGCGCATAAAAACAGAAAATCCATGCTCTCTACGCGCTCGCGATTGCACAGCACTCACTCACTCGCTCGCCGTTAAATTAGGGCCAAAAGTCGAACCACGCGCGTGCGTGTGCTCGAGTGCTGAAAACCCATCCCCTCTACGCGCTCGCATCTGCACAGCACTCGCTCGCTCGAATTTCCCGCTTCGTCTTACCGTATATAAAAGAATGGGCCAATGTACGGTAAATTGCATTGTGAATAAAATTTCTTAATACAACATCACAAAACCAATTTAATAAATTCAAATCCTGGGAAGAACGCTCCTCAGATATTAGTTCTCGGGTTAGTGTTAGCAGACTATAGGCGAAACCACCTTAAGTGCTATCTGTTAATGTTTATTAAATTAGCATTAAAATGGAGAGGTTTATAATATCTTTTATCCTTGTAGCTGCTAAATACACTCATTATTTAAGCCATAAAGTTGTCTGCCTACTACATTGGAATCTCCACTGAGTAAGTGTTTTTGATGGATTTTATTTAACTTTATTATACTCTGGTCCTTAGATCTAATGTCATACTTCTTCACTTATATTGTTTGTGAAAAGGTTTACCACGGTCAAACAGAGCAGCCACTACATCATCATACATGAACAAGCACCTCACAAAACAAAAACATTTCATTTTCATAATTAAAACTTTTGAATGGTAGGCCTAGTGTGTGGATCAGAGACAAGATCTTGACACCTCATTAACTATAATTTGTTCTGTGAACAGCTCAGATACCACCTTCTCGAAAGTCTTCTGCATAAAATAGAAATAGGATTCAGCGCGACTCCACTAAATTTGGATTACCTGGAGTTCCTTTGTCATCAGGAGCTGTATCTTCTGCAGGCCCTGTCTAATCACATTGAAGTACCTCCTGCTATCACCCTGGCTTTGCAAGAGCTCTTTGACCTTGTGAGGGCACATCTGGAACGTCCAGCCCCATGTGTCACACAGGAAGTCGCTGCCACCAATAGACGACCCAAGATTTTGATTGAAGAACAATGTTTGAAAGAAATGCTCCATACTCAACTTCCTGTGCCTTGCATAGCCACACTGATGGGTGTTTCAAGAAGAACAATCTTAAGAAGAATAAAAGAGTATGAGCTCTGTGTTAGGGAACTTGACAATTTGGTTTCTTCTGTCAAGAATGATCTACCAAATGCAGGCTACAGGATAGTCAATGCAGGCTGCAGTCAATGGGCTACAGGGTTCGGTGGAGAAGAGTTGCAGCCTCCATGCATAGGGTTGATTCCATGCGCATCATATAAAGGTTGTCAAGTCTTGGCTGTGTTGTACGCAGAATGTACCAGGGCCTTTGTCTCTAGTACACGTGGACACAAACCACAAGTTGATCCGGTTTGTATTACCAGCAAATTTATTTGGAGTAAACCCTGGGTGGATTGGTGTGAGGTGGTGGTGGGGCTTTGGAGAAGATTTCCTGCCGATCAACACTAGCAACTTATATCTATCTGTCATGGAGGTCTCGGGACTCACAGATATTCAGAGACATGTGGATAGTTTACCAGTGGTTTTCAGCAGGAAATAGTTATTACTACAAATTGTCACCCCCCCCCCGCCCCCCACAGAAACTGGATCTGGCTATAGTGGGAAAATCTTTTTTTTTTTTTTATTTGTGAGAACTTGAAAGCAAAACAAAACTTGGAAAAAATATATGCTCATTCACCAATTTTCTAATCTGGGGTCTAAAGTGGTCAGGCTTGCAAGTGTATTTGGTTATTTGTCTATCCTAGCCTGTTGCAGTGTATATTTCCTGTATATTTTGCATGTAAAAAATGTTGTTTGTTATGTCAGTGCTTAATATTATCATGTAGTCTTCATGAACTTTCTTCATCTTGGCCAGGGACTGCATTTGAAAAGTAGCCACTTGACTAAAATTGGCACATTTTCAGAAATGCCAGCAACAATACTGATAATGAACACCCCTCTAACTGACTCTCAGTTGGTTTAGAAAAAAGACTTTTAAGAGAAAAGAAAGCCTTCCTTTGGTTTTGCATTTTTCTCTTTTTTGTTGGCTGTGCACAATATATTAGAAGAATACCTTACAATTATATTAGTTAAGAAATAACAGATTGCGTATATACAATATTAAGGTGATAACAACAACCCTCACTGTCTCTAGGTGCTGCTTCAGACAGGGCATTCTGCAGCAGGGACACCACCCGTCGTGCAGCATCCAGCAAATCTCCCTATCACAACAGCCCACATAACAGAATAACATTAGTGTATGATTCAGTAGGGCTAGTCCAGGTCTGGAAAGTAGTTGGGCCAGATTTTTAAACCAAGAAATTTAGCTGGGCCAGACATTTTCAGCGGCCCAGTAAGCAACAGGTAATGGCATTTTAAACAAACACAAATCAAGGTACATTATTTTAAAAAACTACAACTGAACAGAATCTGAGAGCAATATTTTTTTTCACTTCTGAAATGAGAAAAATATTTTGGTCGTATCTGACCTAGACGCATCCCAAAGAAAAAAAATGCCTATTAGATGGTAAACAGACATAAAGAAAAAGGGAAAAATCGTCTATAATCATCATCCGCTTATACTGTGGTGATCCATTTCACCCACACAGGCATGATCACCATTAGCGGTTTTCACATTATTGTCGAGGTGACTATTCACTTTACCTCTGCTTTCTCCGACATCTTCCTGATTCTGCCGCCAACAAGGGGCTCATAGGGTGGAGACTGAGGGTGTTAAACAGACCAATCTTTTGTCACTGAATGCAACAAATAATGTATTTATCTGTCAAAAGTCCAGCACCAGGAAAAGCAACAGAGTGACAGTAGAAACTGTAATAATAATGGAAGTGCGCCGCCCTACAGGGAAGGAGGAGTGATGGGAGTCCCGGTGGTGGCTAAGCGCGCGTGGGGAGAGGCGTCGTACTGTGAGGCTTCATGAACTTCCGATGGGGCAGTGCTGTCATACAGCGGGGAGCCTGAGAGGGGCACTGTGGCCGGGTGCGAGAGCCCTGGGTAATGAGTTGTAGAGCTGCGCAGTGTCACGATCGGGTACAAGCAGGCAGGCGATCGTGCGGGCAAGGCGTGCAAGGAGCAAGCGGACAGGCAAAAACGGGAGTTTAATTAGGAAGCGCGGACGGGGAAACATCTCACGCATACAAACATCAATGACAGACACTGGACTCAGGTAAGACACGGACTGAAATACACAGGACTGAGCAAATTAACTAGATACAGCTGGGTACAAATCGGGAGAAAACACGTGGGTAATCAGGGGGCGTGGCACACAGGAGGAGCGGACGAGCCGGGCATGACACGCAGGAACTGAGAGCCCAAGCTGTTGGACATTCCACTGGACTAGGAGACTGGGGTGAGTGAGGAGGAGCTCATTGACCACAAACTGGGATACTGGCTGTGTGTGAGCAATGGGGTGGAGATTAAGGAAAGACGTTAAATCAGCATGCAGTGTTGCCTGGAAACAACAACAAATATACTAGTGTCACTGTACTAAAACAATATCAAAATAATGCCTATTTTTTATTCATTTTACTTGTAGAGTGCAAAGTACAAAGGAAAACAAAGAGTAACTATGGCGAAATAAATCAAAGCATGTCCCAGAATGATGGGCCTGAATGGATCAAGACAGAAGAAGGCGAAAGTCCTGTTAACGAGGTGAGACGATGCAGACACAGGCCAGGATGTGGGTATAGGCGAGAACAAGAGGGAAGACGGGGGCCCGAGACTCAGCATGGGGACAGGTGGGGGAGGGGAGGCACGGGCTCACCTGGAGCTGCTCCCGGAGGTGCCGCTATGACTCATGGGTAACATGCCGGAATGGGACGGCACCTGTAGGCTGGACCAGTTGTCATGGGAGGGCAACATGGACAGACAGGTAGACGAGCTGTCTGAATAAGCAGCTGCAAGTATAAAACAATAAATGAAGCAGGTATGTGGTGGGCAGTGTTACAGCGTCCTTAAAGTTCCTCATTCGGTGTCTTTAATCTTGTTGCAGACACCGCTTCCATTCTTAACACATACAAGACATCTTACCTTAGTGTCACTTTTGCTCTCACAACCTAACATTGAACTTCAGCGGTGTGGCCTATTGAACCCTAGTACGCTCCTCCCCACCGCAGAGGATGGGGAGCCACATTCTTGCAAAGCAACAATAGAAGAACAAACAAAACCAAGAGCAGATATTCTGCAAACTTTTATACCAGGATCAGAAGTTGTTTATGTAGATGGCTCGGCATCAAAAAATGATATGGGAAAAAATAAAGTTGGGTATGCTGTAGTTACATCTACTGAAGTGTTAGAAGCCAATGCACTCCCTTCTACTTGTTCAGCACAAGCGGCTGAACTTTATGCTGTGATCAGGGCATGTGAACTGTTCAAGAACAAGTCACTTACTATCTACACTGATAGTCAATATGTGTTTGCAGCTGTCCATCACCATGCAAGAGTCTGGAAAAATAGAGGTTTTAGAACATCACAGGGCACATCTCTTACTCATACAAATTTGCTACTTAGATTATTAGACGTTGTGCATTTACCGACTCACTTTGCACTGTGCAAATGCAAAGCACACCAGACTGATGACTCTGCAGAAACCGCAGGAAATAGTTTTGCAGATAAAACCGCCAAAGAAGCGGCACTGAAACAACCTACCTTATCAGTGGCAGACATTCTTTTTATAGATAGCGATGTGCTATGTGATGCACAGATTCATGCTCCTAAAATAGAAGTACAAAGTTGGATCAAAAGAGGAGCAATACAACGAGAGAAAGTTTACTATATGAATGACAAGCCCATCCTACCAAAAAATTTATACAAAACAGCTGCTTTGGTGAGCCATGGAAATACTCATGTCTCAACAGGAGGGATGGTACATATCATACAACAATATTTCTATGCTATAAATTTTTCTGATTATGCAAAACAATTTTGTAGGACATGCTTAATTTGTTGTAAACACAATGCACAAGGAAACATCAGACCAAAACGTGGCCAGTTCCCCACAGCTGAGTATCCATTTCAAGTTGTACATATGGATTTTATTGAATTATCTTGGTCACAAGGAAAGAAATACTGTCTAGTTATTATAGACACCTTTTCTAAGTGGGTAGAAATATACCCTGTAAAGCATTGTGATGCAATGACCGTTGCAAAATGTTTGGTAAGCCATTATTTCCCTACCTATGGCATACCTCATATTATAAGATCAGACAATGGGACTCATTTTGTAAATCAGACTATGTCCCTTTGCTCACAAGCATTAGGTTTTACGCTTAAGAATCATTGTGCGTATCACCCCCAGAGCGCAGGCTTAGTGGAAAGGACCAACGGCACTATTAAAACAAGGCTAAAAAAGACAATGGAAGAGACAAAAAGGCCGTGGCCAGAATGTTTGTCTCTAGTAAAATTATGGATGAGAATAACTCCCACTCCTGCAGGATTAACACCTTTTGAAATAGTGTATGGTAGACCGTTTCCCTTAGCAACCGAAATGAGTGATATAGGAAAAGCAGACAGAGAAAATACGCTGGCTGATTGGATGCGTAAACTACTAACATCACAACAAAAACATAGCCCCAGTAGTCTGCCGGTAAATTCTGTTTCTACTCAACAGGATAACTTGCAGCCGGGAGATTGGGTCCTGGTCAAGGTCCTGTTGCGGAAAGATTGGAGCACACCTCGGTGGGACGGTCCTTATCAAGTCCTCCTTACAACACCAACAGCAGTAAAGATCGCAGAACGACCTTCCTGGATACACAAAAGTCACTGTAAACCCATCAAGCCCTTATCAGAGGCCTCAGCGACAGAGTAGCAGTGGAAGTCCGCTACAAAGGCACAGTAACCAATAGGGTGCTGTTGTCTCAACCCGGTGAAGAAAACAACTGAGCTGCACTCTATTTAGGATGGCCCTGATAGGGTGGGGATGTGGTAAAGTGACTCTAGGGGTCATTCTTGTTGTAGGACTTGTATGGTTGTCCTGGCTCTCACCAGCTCCATTACAGCACCTACGGCGATGGACCCATGATGACTTCCATCTACGCCCGTTGCCCGCTGACCACTCACATCCATTTATGCAAAACTACTGGTACCGATATGTACATGATACTGTAACAGCGAAAAATGTGACAAATTGCTATGTTTGTTCAGTAATGCTCACTCATAGTGAAGGACCTACGGTGTATGGCAGAGCTATGAATATCTTCTGCAGGTATAGGATATCAAAGTAATGTTTCACTTATATTTTCTTTTGTTTTTCATTTTATTTTTCTGTTGTTTTATTACTGTTATACCATGTTTGAAAATGTTTATTAATCAAGCTCTTAATGCTGCTTTTCGGACACGCAGTACAATGTTTCTCTCCCTTACCCAAACTATAGAGACAGAGCCTGTTTCCAGCGATGGCGATGAAGAAGACATATAATTCATAATGACGGCCGAGCCGAAAGCACCCGTGCAGGGCTCGGACCTGAAGAACCGGAATTAAATGTTTTCCAGGATAATGACAATGTGGTCTAAATGAAGGTTGTACCTAAAGTGCCTTTGCAACTTGTACAATGTTGATGCTTCTGATCATACTGTCATGATAAACAGGAGGGACTGTTAGGTTGAAGAAACAGTTGTTAATCATTTCTGTATGATCAGCAATGAGTGTAAATATATATGTATACGTTATTTCTTATCTTCTAGCCACATACTCTTAGCTATTGTACTCTAAGTAAGTGGTTAACAGCTGCCTACTTAGATAAGAATCTCACTTCCCTCTCTTGCGCCCCCCATTGACTATAAATAAAGAAGTCAAGGGGAACCACCCTTTGTAACACATTCTGCTGTAGTTTGCATTGCAGAGAGTGTGGGTACCCTTGCAAGTAAAACTGTAACCTGTGTGTGTCTCGTAAATGTGGAGTTGGGGTGGAAACGCCGGGCGCTTTCCCCAACAAATAGCATGAGATCTGACATGTTGATGTTACAGTAGAAACGTTTAGTTAGGATAAGAAAAAGGGTGGATGAGAAACAGGAGGAAAATGTAATTGCACCTGCTTAGGAGAAATATCACCAATGTAGATCTGTCTGGTGAAGTGCCTGAGCTTGACTGAATATATGGTTTGGGATGATGGCATATGAACAGTGGCTGTACCGCCCCTGTTTGACTGATCGGCACCAAAGTTGGTGGGTCTCTCTGGGAGGCCGTGCTACATTAGTGGGTAAAATTTGGTCAGAATCGGATGAAGAATGCCTGAGATTTAGCTGTTTGATTGAAATAGGAATTGAAATGGTTTGCCCAGCAGGTGGAGCCTGCGCTCCATGGATAAATTCGATTCAATACTTTTAGGCCTTCTCAGCCAAGTTTGCTCTTAGACACATATGAACAGTCGCCGTAGCGCCCCCGTTTGACCGATCGGCATCAAAGTTGGAGGGTCTGTCTGTGGGCAAGTGGTACATTTGTGGATCAAATTTCGTGAGGATTGGATGAAGCATGCCTGAGATTTAGCTGTTTGATTGAAATCGGCTTATAAATGATGCAGGTTGGGTGTGGCTGGTGGCCATATTATACAGAAAGGTCAGGTATTTTTTAATAATCATCCCTGACGGCAGTGTCTTGATTGACTTGACACCAGAATCACTTACATGGGGTGTAGATTGTTAAAGTTATAGGAATATTTCATTTAATCAGTTTTTAAATATCACAAGGGAATGCAGATGACTGTTATTATCCAATACATATATCTTGATTTGACATGACTCACAGAACTTTCAGTACAAAGGATTTTTACCAGTAATATGAGACTTGAACAGAAATGAGATAAATGTCACTTTCACTGGTTTTGCAGGTTTAGAGACACATATTGCATTGCTGTAGCGCCCCCGTTTGACCGATCGGCAAGAAATTTGGAGGGCCCTTACCCACTATCGTCCTTGATGACATATTCAAGTTTGGTAGTGATTGGCTGAGGCAGGCCTGAGATACAGCTGTCTGATTGAAGTGGGCGTGGCACCTGTATAGTCTGGATGTGGCTGGTCGCCGTACCTTATAGAAAGTTTAGGATTTTTTGAATAATTGTATACCAGGACTGTCTCCTGATTTGAATGATACCAGATTTACATAGGTTGGTTGAAAATCCAAGGAGGTTAACGAAATGTCATGTTTTTAGACTCCTATAAAATACGCAAAAGCGGAAAGAGATAGGATGAAGATCTACATGGCTTTGAATTTGGCATGGGCCAGTGCATTAGATAAGTAACAAATCTCAATTTTATCATTAACAGTTCAATAGAAATAAGCAGAAATGCAAATCCTGTCGCTGTAGCGCCCCCATGTGGACAATTGGTGTGGCCTTCGCAGGGGTTGCTAGGGGTTAGGAGACAAATGTAGAAGCCTATTTTTGTTCAGATCAGCTGTTGTTAAGCCTGTCAAAGGCCTGTCAGAATGCTGCTTGATTTTGATTGGCTGATGGTGGCTAGGGTTTTATGATTAATGACTGCCCTGATAGATTCCTGACCTCAGGCTTCAGAGTAGTACATGTATGCCAAATTTCATTTGGATCGGTCAAGGAAGTCAGGAGATATTGGCAGTTTTTAGTTGTAGCGCCCCCTATTGACTAAATGCGGCCCGCCTTGAACAGTGTCCCCAGAATGGGGTACGGAGATAGGATTTCAAATTTGGTGAAGGTAGGCTAAGGTATGGCCAAGTTATAACAGTCAGACCAATACTGGCTAAATTTACGTAGACTTTGGGCGTGGCTAGTGGCCGTATGATAGACCAATATCAGGGTTATTTGAATTAGTATTCATCAGCTCAGAGACCTGATCGGTTTGATACCTCATTTGTCTGATTCCGTCAGACGGTGTAGGAATTACAAGCAAAAGTAGGTTTTGCAAATTATGCAAATTAGCAAAAAATCTAAGTAGGCGGAGCTTAATAGTCCAAATGGCAAGTTGGTAGGGCAAGGATGTCTCTATCAGTAGAAATATGAATTTCAATTATAGGACTAACAGGACAGGAGATATCAATCAAAACGCGTTAGGGGGCGCCACGGCGCCCCCATCTGGCCGACATGGTTGGGTCGGATGATCTGAGTAGCGGGGAGGAATTGACATCATCCTACCAAGTTTCATAATTCTAGCACTTACAGTTTGGGCTGTACATTCAGTTTTAGGGCAGAAAAATAATAATAATAATCCTAAGAAAAACAATAAGGTTCCATTGCACTTCGTGCTTTGGAACCTTAATAATAATCCTAAGAAAAACAATAAGGTTCCATTGCACTTCGTGCTTTGGAACCTTAATAATCCTAAGAAAAACAATAAGGTTCCATTGCACTTCGTGCTTTGGAACCTTAATAATAATCCTAAGAAAAACAATAAGGTTCCATTGCACTTCGTGCTTTGGAACCTTAATAAATATAACTGCAAGCAGTGATAAGCGGTTCCAAAGCTAATGGAAAGAATAAGTGGGTAGAAATGGAGTACATGGAATAAAATGAAAAGTTCAATAATAATAGGACATAAAATAGAGACCGTAACTGCTGGGCAATGCATTTAAATAGTCAGAAAGTAGGAAATACTACTACGATAGCATGAGAAGCTAATGGACAGAATAAGTGGGTAGACATGGAGTACACAGCATAAAATGAAAAGTTCAATGGCATAAAATGAAAAGTTCAATAATAATAGGACATGAAATAGAGACCGTAATTGCTGGCCAATGCATTTAAATAGTCAGAAAGTAGGAAACAGTACTACAATAGCATGAGATCTGACATGTTGATGTTACAGTAGAAATGTTTAGTTAGGATAAGAAAAAGGGTGGATGAGAAACAGGAGGAAAATGTAATTGCATCTGCTTAGGAGAAATATCACCAATGTAGATCTGTCTGGTGAAGTGCCTGAGCTTGACTGAATATATGGTTTGGGATGATGGCATATGAACAGTGGCTGTAGCGCCCCTGTTTGACTGATCGGCACCAAAGTTGGTGGGTCTCTCTGGGAGGCCGTGCTACATTAGTGGGTAAAATTTGGTGAGAATCGGATGAAGAGTGCCTGAGATTTAGCTGTTTGATTGAAATAGGAATTGAAATGGTTTGGCCAGCAGGTGGAGCCTGCGCTCCATGGATAATTTCTATTCAATACTTTTAGGCCTTCTCAGCCAAGTTTGCTCTTAGACACATATGAACAGTGGCTGTAGCGCCCCCGTTTGACTGATCGGCACCAAAGTTGGAGGGTCTGTCTGTGGGCCAGTGCTACATAAGTGGATCAAATTTCGTGAGGATGGGATGAAGCTTGCCTGAGATTTAGCTGTTTGATTGAAATCGGCTTATAAATGATGCAGGTTGGGTGTGGCTGGTGGCCATATTATACAGAAAGGTCAGGTATTTTTTAATAATCATCCCTGACGGCAGTATCTTGATTGACTTGACACCAGAATCACTTACATGGGGTGTAGATTGTTAAAGTTATAGGAATATTTCATTTAATCAGTTTTTAAATATCACAAGGGAATGCAGATGACTGTTATTATGCAATACATATATCTTGATTTGGCATGACTCACAGAACTTGCAGTACAAAGGATTTTTACCAGTAATATGAGACTTGAACAGAAATGAGATAAATGTCACTTTCACTGGTTTTGCAGGTTTAGAGACACATATTGCATTGCTGTAGCGCCCCCGTTTGACCGATCGGCACCAAATTTGGAGGGCCCTTACCCACTACCGTCCTTGATGACATATTCAAGTTTGGTAGTGATTGGCTGAGGCAGGCCTGAGATACAGCTGTCTGATTGAAGTGGGCGTGGCACCTGTATGGTCTGGATGTGGCTGGTCGCCGTACCTTATAGAAAGTTTAGGATTTTTTGAATAAGTGTATACCAGGACTGTCTCCTGATTTGAATAATACTAGATATACATAGGTTGGTTGAAAATCCAAGGAGGTTAACGAAATGTCATGTTTTTAGACTCCTATAAAATACGCAAAAGCGGAAAGAGATAGGATGAAGTTCTACATGGATTTGAATTTGGCATGGGCCAGTGCATTAGATAAGTAACAAATCTCAATTTTATCATTAACAGTTCAATAGAAATAAGCAGAAATGCAAATCCTGTCGCTGTAGCGCCCCCATGTGGACAATTGGTGTGGCCTTCGCAGGGATTGCTAGTGGTTAGGAGACAAATGTACAAGCCTATTTTTGTTCAGATCAGCTGTTGTTAAGCCTGTCAAAGGCCTGTCAGAATGCTGCTTGATTTTGATTGGCTGATGGTGGCTAGGGTTTTATGATTACTGACTGCCCTGATAGATACCTGACCTCAGGCTTCAGAGTAGTACATGTATGCCAAATTTCATTTGGATCGGTCAAGGAAGTCAGGAGATATTGGCAGTTTTTAGTTGTAGCGCCCCCTATTGACGAAATGCGGCCCGCCTTCAACAGTGTCCCCAGAATGGGGTACGGGGATAGGATTTAAAATTTGGTGAAGGTAGGCTAAGGTATGGCCAAGTTATAACAGTCAGACCAATACTGGCTAAATTTACGTAGACTTTGGGCGTGGCTAGTGGCCGTATGATAGACCAATATCAGGGTTATTTGAATTATTATTCATCAGCTCAGAGACCTGATCGGTTTTATACCTCATTTGTCTGATTCCGTCAGACGGTGTAGGAATTACAAGCAAAAGTAGGTTTTGCAAATTATGCAAATTAGCAAAAAATCTAAGTAGGCGGAGCTTAATAGTCCAAATGGCAAGTTGGTAGGGCAAGGATGTCTCTATCAGTAGAAATATGAATTTCAATTATAGGACTAACAGGACAGGAGATATCAATCAAAACGCGTTAGAGGGCGCCACGGCGCCCCCATCTGGCCGACATGGTTGGGTCGGATGATCTGAGTAGCGGGGAGGAATTGACATCATCCTACCAAGTTTCATAATTCTAGCACTTACGGTTTAGGCTGTACATTCAGTTTTAGGGCAGAAAAATAATAATAAATATAACTGCAAGCAGTGATAAGCGGTTCCAAAGCTAATGGAAAGAATAAGTGGGTAGAAATGGAGTACATGGAATAAAATAAAAAGTTCAATAATAATAGGACATAAAATAGAGACCGTAACTGCTGGGCAATGCATTTAAATAGTCAGAAAGTAGGAAATACTACTACGATAGCATGAGAAACTAATGGACAGAATAAGTGGGTAGACATGGAGTACACAGCATAAAATGAAAAGTTCAATGGCATAAAATGAAAAGTTCAATAATAATAGGACATGAAATAGAGACTGTAATTGCTGGCCAATGCATTTAAATAGTCAGAAAGTAGGAAACAGTACTACAATAGCATGAGATCTGACATGTTGATGTTACAGTAGAAATGTTTAGTTAGGATAAGAAAAAGGGTGGATGAGAAACAGGAGGAAAATGTAATTGCATCTGCTTAGGAGAAATATCACCAATGTAGATCTGTCTGGTGAAGTGCCTGAGCTTGACTGAATATATGGTTTGGGATGATGGCATATGAACAGTGGCTGTAGCGCCCCTGTTTGACTGATCGGCACCAAAGTTGGTGGGTCTCTCTGGGAGTCCGTGCTACATTAGTGGGTAAAATTTGGTGAGAATCGGATGAAGAATGCCTGAGATTTAGCTGTTTGATTGAAATAGGAATTGAAATGGTTTGGCCAGCAGGTGGAGCCTGCGCTCCATGGATGAATTCTATTCAATATTTTAAGGCCTTCTCAGCCAAGTTTGCTCTTAGACACATATTAACAGTCGCCGTAGCGCCCCCGTTTGACCGATCGGCATCAAAGTTTGAGGGTATGTCTGTAGACCAGTGCTACATAAGTGGATCAAATTTCGTGAGGATTGGATGAAGCATGCCTGAGATTTAGCTGTTTGATTGAAATCGGCTTATAAATGATGCAGGTTGGGTGTGGCTGGTGGCCATATTATACAGAAAGGTCAGGTATTTTTTAATAATCATCCCTGACGGCAGTGTCTTGATTGACTTGACACCAGAATCACTTACATGGGGTGTAGATTGTTAAAGTTATAGGAATATTTCATTTAATCCGTTTTTAAATATCACAAGGGAATGCAGATGACTGTTATTATGCAATACATATATCTTGATTTGGCATGACTCACAGAACTTGCAGTACAAAGGATTTTTACCAGTAATATGAGACTTGAACAGAAATGAGATAAATGTCACTTTCACTGGTTTTGCAGGTTTAGAGACACATATTGCATTGCTGTAGCGCCCCCGTTTGACCAATCGGCACCAAATTTGGAGGGCCCTTACCCACTACCGTCCTTGATGACATATTCAAGTTTGGTAGTGATTGGCTGAGGCAGGCCTGAGATACAGCTGTCTGATTGAAGTGGGCGTGGCACCTGTATGGTCTGGATGTGGCTGGTCGCCGTACCTTATAGAAAGTTTAGGATTTTTTGAATAATTGTATACCAGGACTGTCTCCTGATTTGAATGATACCAGATTTACATAGGTTGGTTGAAAATCCAAGGAGGTTAACGAAATGTCATGTTTTCAGACTCCTATAAAATACGCAAAAGCGGAAAGAGATAGGATGAAGTTCTACATGGCTTTGAATTTGGCATGGGCCAGTGCATTAGATAAGTAACAAATCTCAATTTTATCATTAACAGTTCAATAGAAATAAGCAGAAATGCAAATCCTGTCGCTGTAGCGCCCCCATGTAGACAATTGGTGTGGCCTTCGCAGGGATTGCTAGGGGTTAGGAGACAAATGTACAAGCCTATTTTTGTTCAGATCAGCTGTTGTTAAGCCTGTCAAAGGCCTGTCAGAATGCTGCTTGATTTTGATTGGCTGATGGTGGCTAGGGTTTTATGACTAATGACTGCCCTGATAGATTCCTGACCTCAGGCTTCAGAGTAGTACATGTATGCCAAATTTCATTTGGATCGGTCAAGGAAGTCAGGAGATATTGGCAGTTTTTAGTTGTAGCGCCCCCTATTGACGAAATGCGGCCCGCCTTCAACAGTGTCCCCAGAATGGGGTACGGAGATAGGATTTCAAATTTGGTGAAGGTAGGCTAAGGTATGGCCAAGTTATAACAGTCAGACCAATACTGGCTAAATTTACGTAGACTTTGGGCGTGGCTAGTGGCCGTATGATAGACCAATATCAGGGTTATTTGAATTATTATTCATCAGCTCAGAGACCTGATCGGTTTGATACCTCATTTGTCTGATTCCGTCAGACGGTGTAGGAATTACAAGCAAAAGTAGGTTTTGCAAATTATGCAAATTAGCAAAAAATCTAAGTAGGCGGAGCTTCATAGTCCAAATGGCAAGTTGGTAGGGCAAGGATGTCTCTATCAGTAGAAATATGAATTTCAATTATAGGACTAACAGGACAGGAGATATCAATCAAAACGCGTTAGAGGGCGCCACGGCGCCCCCATCTGGCCGACATGGTTGGGTCGGATTATCTGAGTAGCGGGGAGGAATTGACATCATCGTACCAAGTTTCATAATTCTAGCACTTACGGTTTAGGCTGTACATTCAGTTTTAGGGCAGAAAAATAATAATAAATATAACTGCAAGCAGTGATAAGCGGTTCCAAAGCTAATGGAAAGAATAAGTGGGTAGAAATGGAGTACATGGAATAAAATGAAAAGTTCAATAATAATAGGACATAAAATAGAGACCGTAACTGCTGGGCAATGCATTTAAATAGTCAGAAAGTAGGAAATACTACTACGATAGCATGAGAAGCTAATGGACAGAATAAGTGGGTAGACATGGAGTACACAGCATAAAATGAAAAGTTCAATGGCATAAAATGAAAAGTTCAATAATAATAGGACATGAAATAGAGACTGTAATTGCTGGCCAATGCATTTAAATAGTCAGAAAGTAGGAAACAGTACTACAATAGCATGAGATCTGACATGTTGATGTTACAGTAGAAATGTTTAGTTAGGATAGGAAAAAGGGTGGATGAGAAACAGGAGGAAAATGTAATTGCATCTGCTTAGGAGAAATATCACCAATGTAGATCTGTCTGGTGAAGTGCCTGAGCTTGACTGAATATATGGTTTGGGATGATGGCATATGAACAGTGGCTGTAGCGCCCCTGTTTGACTGATCGGCACCAAAGTTGGTGGGTCTCTCTGGGAGGCCGTGCTACATTAGTGGGTAAAATTTGGTGAGAATCGGATGAAGAATGCCTGAGATTTAGCTGTTTGATTGAAATAGGAATTGAAATGGTTTGGCCAGCAGGTGGAGCCTGCGCTCCATGGATAATTTCTATTCAATACTTTTAGGCCTTCTCAGCCAAGTTTGCTCTTAGACACATATGAACAGTCGCCATAGCGCCCCCGTTTGACCGATCGACATCAAAGTTGGAGGGTCTGTCTGTGGGCCAGTGCTACATTAGTGGGTGAAATTTTGTGAGGATTGGATGAAGCAAGCCTGAGATTTAGCTGTTTGACCTAAGGTGGATCTTAGGAGTATACAGATAGTGGCCATAGCACCCCCGTTTGACCGATCGGCATCAAAGTTTGAGGGTATGTCTGTAGACCAGTGCTACATAAGTGGATCAAATTTCGTGAGGATTGGATGAAGCACGCCTGAGATTTAGCTGTTTGATTGAAATCGGCTTATAAATGATGCAGGTTGGGTGTGGCTGGTGGCCATATTATACAGAAAGGTCAGGTATTTTTTAATAATCATCCCTGACGGCAGTGTCTTGATTGACTTGACACCAGAATCACTTACATGGGGTGTAGATTGTTAAAGTTATAGGAATATTTCATTTAATCAGTTTTTAAATATCACAAGGGAATGCAGATGACTGTTATTATCCAATACATATATCTTGATTTGACATGACTCACAGAACTTGCAGTACAAAGGATTTTTACCAGTAATATGAGACTTGAACAGAAATGAGATAAATGTCACTTTCACTGGTTTTGCAGGTTTAGAGACACATATTGCATTGCTGTAGCGCCCCCGTTTGACCGATCGGCAAGAAATTTGGAGGGCCCTTACCCACTTCCGTCCTTGATGACATATTCAAGTTTGGTAGTGATTGGCTGAGGCAGGCCTGAGATACAGCTGTCTGATTGAAGTGGGCGTGGCACCTGTATGGTCTGGATGTGGCTGGTCGCCGTACCTTATAGAAAGTTTAGGATTTTTTGAATAATTGTATACCAGGACTGTCTCCTGATTTGAATGATACCAGATTTACATAGGTTGGTTGAAAATCCAAGGAGGTTAACGAAATGTCATGTTTTTAGACTCCTATAAAATACGCAAAAGCGGAAAGAGATAGGATGAAGATCTACATGGCTTTGAATTTGGCATGGGCCAGTGCATTAGATAAGTAACAAATCTCAATTTTATCATTAACAGTTCAATAGAAATAAGCAGAAATGCAAATCCTGTCGCTGTAGCGCCCCCATGTGGACAATTGGTGTGGCCTTCGCAGGGGTTGCTAGGGGTTAGGAGACAAATGTACAAGCCTATTTTTATTCAGATCAGCTGTTGTTAAGCCTGTCAAAGGCCTGTCAGAATGCTGCTTCACTTTGATTGGCTGATGGTGGTCAGGGTTTTATGACTATTGACTGCCCTGATAGATACCTGACCTCAGGCTTCAGAGTAGTACATGTATGCCAAATTTCATTTGGATCGGTAAAGGCAGTCAGGAGATATTGGCAGTTTTTAGTTGTAGCGCCCCCTATTGACGAAATGCGGCCCGCCTTCAACAGTGTCCCCAGAATGGGGTACGGAGATAGGGTTTCAAATTTGGTGAAGGTAGGCTAAGGTATGGCCAAGTTATAACAGTCAGACCAATACTGGCTAAATTTAGGTAGACTTTGGGCGTGGCTAGTGGCTGTATCATACACAAATGTCAGGGTTATTTGAATGATTATGGATCAGCTCACAGACCTGATCAGTTTCATACCTCATTTGTATGATTTCGTCAGACGGTGTAGGAATTACAAGCAAAAGTAGGTTTTGCAAATTATGCAAATTAGCAAAAAATCTAAGTAGGCGGAGCTTAATAGTCCAAATGGCAAGTTGGTAGGGCAAGGATGTCTCTATCAGTAGAAATATGAATTTCAATTATAGGACTAACAGGACAGGAGATATCAATCAAAACGCGTTAGGGGGCGCCACGGCGCCCCCATCTGGCCGACATGGTTGGGTCGGATTATCTGAGTAGCGGGGAGGAATTGACATCATCCTACCAAGTTTCATAATTCTAGCACTTACGGTTTAGGCTGTACATTCAGTTTTAGGGCAGAAAAATAATAATAATAATCCTAAGAAAAACAATAAGGTTCCATTGCACTTCGTGCTTTGGAACCTTAATAAATATAACTGCAAGCAGTGATAAGCGGTTCCAAAGCTAATGGAAAGAATAAGTGGGTAGAAATGGAGTACATGGAATAAAATGAAAAGTTCAATAATAATAGTACATAAAATAGAGACCGTAACTGCTGGGCAATGCATTTAAATAGTCAGAAAGTAGGAAATACTACTACGATAGCATGAGAAGCTAATGGACAGAATAAGTGGGTAGACATGGAGTACACAGCATAAAATGAAAAGTTCAATGGCATAAAATGAAAAGTTCAATAATAATAGGACATGAAATAGAGACTGTAATTGCTGGCCAATGCATTTAAATAGTCAGAAAGTAGGAAACAGTACTACAATAGCATGACATCTGACATGTTGATGTTACAGTAGAAACGTTTAGTTAGGATAAGAAAAAGGGTGGATGAGAAACAGGAGGAAAATGTAATTGCACCTGCTTAGGAGAAATATCACCAATGTAGATCTGTCTGGTGAAGTGCCTGAGCTTGACTGAATATATGGTTTGGGATGATGGCATATGAACAGTGGCTGTAGCGCCCCTGTTTGACTGATCGGCACCAAAGTTGGTGGGTCTCTCTGGGAGGCCGTGCTACATTAGTGGGTAAAATTTGGTGAGAATCGGATGAAGAATGCCTGAGATTTAGCTGTTTGATTGAAATAGGAATTGAAATGGTTTGGCCAGCAGGTGGAGCCTGCGCTCCATGGATAAATTCTATTCAATACTTTTAGGCCTTCTCAGCCAAGTTTGCTCTTAGACACATATGAACAGTCGCCATAGCGCCCCCGTTTGACCGATCGACATCAAAGTTGAAGGGTCTGTCTGTGGGCCAGTGCTACATTAGTGGGTGAAATTTTGTGAGGATTGGATGAAGCAAGCCTGAGATTTAGCTGTTTGACCTAAGGTGGATCTTAGGAGTATACAGATAGTGGCCATAGCACCCCCGTTTGACCGATCGGCATCAAAGTTTGAGGGTATGTCTGTAGACCAGTGCTACATAAGTGGATCAAATTTCGTGAGGATTGGATGAAGCATGCCTGAGATTTAGCTGTTTGATTGAAATCGGCTTATAAATGATGCAGGTTGGGTGTGGCTGGTGGCCATATTATACAGAAAGGTCAGGTATTTTTTAATAATCATCCCTGACGGCAGTGTCTTGATTGACTTGACACCAGAATCACTTACATGGGGTGTAGATTGTTAAAGTTATAGGAATATTTCATTTAATCCGTTTTTAAATATCACAAGGGAATGCAGATGACTGTTATTATGCAATACATATATCTTGATTTGGCATGACTCACAGAACTTGCAGTACAAAGGATTTTTACCAGTAATATGAGACTTGAACAGAAATGAGATAAATGTCACTTTCACTGGTTTTGCAGGTTTAGAGACACATATTGCATTGCTGTAGCGCCCCCGTTTGACCAATCGGCACCAAATTTGGAGGGCCCTTACCCACTACCGTCCTTGATGACATATTCAAGTTTGGTAGTGATTGGCTGAGGCAGGCCTGAGATACAGCTGTCTGATTGAAGTGGGCGTGGCACCTGTATGGTCTGGATGTGGCTGGTCGCCGTACCTTATAGAAAGTTTAGGATTTTTTGAATAATTGTATACCAGGACTGTCTCCTGATTTGAATGATACCAGATTTACATAGGTTGGTTGAAAATCCAAGGAGGTTAACGAAATGTCATGTTTTCAGACTCCTATAAAATACGCAAAAGCGGAAAGAGATAGGATGAAGTTCTACATGGCTTTGAATTTGGCATGGGCCAGTGCATTAGATAAGTAACAAATCTCAATTTTATCATTAACAGTTCAATAGAAATAAGCAGAAATGCAAATCCTGTCGCTGTAGCGCCCCCATGTGGACAATTGGTGTGGCCTTCGCAGGGATTGCTAGGGGTTAGGAGACAAATGTACAAGCCTATTTTTGTTCAGATCAGCTGTTGTTAAGCCTGTCAAAGGCCTGTCAGAATGCTGCTTGATTTTGATTGGCTGATGGTGGCTAGGGTTTTATGACTAATGACTGCCCTGATAGATTACTGACCTCAGGCTTCAGAGTAGTACATGTATGCCAAATTTCATTTGGATCGGTCAAGGAAGTCAGGAGATATTGGCAGTTTTTAGTTGTAGCGCCCCCTATTGACGAAATGCGGCCCGCCTTCAACAGTGTCCCCAGAATGGGGTACGGAGATAGGATTTCAAATTTGGTGAAGGTAGGCTAAGGTATGGCCAAGTTATAACAGTCAGACCAATACTGGCTAAATTTACGTAGACTTTGGGCGTGGCTAGTGGCCGTATGATAGACCAATATCAGGGTTATTTGAATTATTATTCATCAGCTCAGAGACCTGATCGGTTTGATACCTCATTTGTCTGATTCCGTCAGACGGTGTAGGAATTACAAGCAAAAGTAGGTTTTGCAAATTATGCAAATTAGCAAAAAATCTAAGTAGGCGGAGCTTCATAGTCCAAATGGCAAGTTGGTAGGGCAAGGATGTCTCTATCAGTAGAAATATGAATTTCAATTATAGGACTAACAGGACAGGAGATATCAATCAAAACGCGTTAGAGGGCGCCACGGCGCCCCCATCTGGCCGACATGGTTGGGTCGGATTATCTGAGTAGCGGGGAGGAATTGACATCATCGTACCAAGTTTCATAATTCTAGCACTTACGGTTTAGGCTGTACATTCAGTTTTAGGGCAGAAAAATAATAATAATAATAATAATCCTAAGAAAAACAATAAGGTTCCATAGCACTTCGTGCTTTGGAACCTTAATAATCCTAAGAAAAACAATAAGGTTCCATTGCACTTCGTGCTTTGGAACCTTAATAATAATCCTAAGAAAAACAATAAGGTTCCATAGCACTTCGTGCTTTGGAACCTTAAATATAACTGCAAGCAGTGATAAGCGGTTCCAAAGCTAATGGAAAGAATAAGTGGGTAGAAATGGAGTACATGGAATAAAATGAAAAGTTCAATAATAATAGGACATAAAATAGAGACCGTAACTGCTGGGCAATGCATTTAAATAGTCAGAAAGTAGGAAATACTACTACGATAGCATGAGAAGCTAATGGACAGAATAAGTGGGTAGACATGGAGTACACAGCATAAAATGAAAAGTTCAATGGCATAAAATGAAAAGTTCAATAATAATAGGACATGAAATAGAGACTGTAATTGCTGGCCAATGCATTTAAATAGTCAGAAAGTAGGAAACAGTACTACAATAGCATGAGATCTGACATGTTGATGTTACAGTAGAAACGTTTAGTTAGGATAAGAAAAAGGGTGGATGAGAAACAGGAGGAAAATGTAATTGCACCTGCTTAGGAGAAATATCACCAATGTAGATCTGTCTGGTGAAGTGCCTGAGCTTGACTGAATATATGGTTTGGGATGATGGCATATGAACAGTGGCTGTAGCGCCCCTGTTTGACTGATCGGCACCAAAGTTGGTGGGTCTCTCTGGGAGGCCGTGCTACATTAGTGCGTAAAATTTGGTGAGAATCGGATGAAGAATGCCTGAGATTTAGCTGTTTGATTGAAATAGGAATTGAAATGGTTTGGCCAGCAGGTGGAGCCTGCGCTCCATGGATAAATTCTATTCAATATTTTTAGGCCTTCTCAGCCAAGTTTGCTCTTAGACACATATGAACAGTCGCCATAGCGCCCCCGTTTGACCGATCGACATCAAAGTTGGAGGGTCTGTCTGAGGGCCAGTGCTACATTAGTGGGTGAAATTTTGTGAGGATTGGATGAAGCAAGCCTGAGATTTAGCTGTTTGACCTAAGGTGGATCTTAGGAGTATACAGATAGTGGCCATAGCACCCCCGTTTGACCGATCGGCATCAAAGTTTGAGGGTATGTCTGTAGACCAGTGCTACATAAGTGGATCAAATTTTGTGAGGATTGGAAGAAGCATGCCTGAGATTTAGCTGTTTGATTGAAATCGGCTTATAAATGATGAAGGTTGGGTGTGTCTGGTGGCCATATTATACAGAAAGGTCAGGTATTTTTTAATAATCATCCCTGACTGCAGTGTCTTGATTGACTTGACACCAGAATCACTTATATGGGGTGTAGATTGTTAAAGTTATAGGAATATTTCATTTAATCAGTTTTTAAATATCACAAGGGAATGCAGATGACTGTTATTATGCAATACATATATCTTGATTTGGCATGACTCACAGAACTTGCAGTACAAAGGATTTTTACCAGTAATATGAGACTTGAACAGAAATGAGATAAATGTCACTTTCACTGGTTTTGCAGGTTTAGAGACACATATTGCATTGCTGTAGCGCTCCCGTTTGACCAATCGGCACCAAATTTGGAGGGCCCTTACCCACTACCGTCCTTGATGACATATTCAAGTTTGGTAGTGATTCGCTGAGGAAGGCCTGAGATACAGCTGTCTGATTGAAGTGGGCGTGGCACCTGTATGGTCTGGATGTGGCTGGTCGCCGTACCTTATAGAAAGTTTAGGATTTTTTTAATAATTGTATACCAGGACTGTCTCCTGATTTGAATAATACTAGATATACATAGGTTGGATGAAAATCCAAGGAGGTTAACGAAATGTCATGTTTTTAGACTCCTATAAAATACGCAAAAGCGGAAAGAGATAGGATGAAGTTCTACATGGATTTGAATTTGGCATGGGCCAGTGCATTAGATAAGTAACAAATCTCAATTTTATCATTAACAGTTCAATAGAAATAAGCAGAAATGCAAATCCTGTCGCTGTAGCGCCCCCATGTGGACAATTGGGGTGGCCTTCGCAGGGGTTGCTAGGGGTTAGGAGACAAATGTACAAGCCTATTTTTGTTCAGATCAGCTGTTGTTAAGCCTGTCAAAGGCCTGTCAGAATGCTGCTTGATTTTGATTGGCTGATGGTGTCTAGGGTTTTATGACTAATGACTGCCCTGATAGATTCCTGACCTCAGGCTTCAGAGTAGTACATGTATGCCAAATTTCATTTGGATCGGTCAAGGAAGTCAGGAGATATTGGCAGTTTTTAGTTGTAGCGCCCCCTATTGACGAAATGCGGCCCGCCTTCAACAGTGTCCCCAGAATTTGGTACAGAGATAGGATTTCAAATTTGGTGAAGGTAGGCTAAGGTATGGCCAAGTTATAACAGTCAGACCAATACTGGCTAAATTTACGTAGACTTTGGGCGTGGCTAGTGGCCGTATGATAGACCAATATCAGGATTATTTGAATTATTATTCATCAGCTCAGAGACCTGATCAGTTTTATACCTCATTTGTCTGATTCCGTCAGACGGTGTAGGAATTACAAGCAAAAGTAGGTTTTGCAAATTATGCAAATTAGCAAAAAATCTAAGTAGGCGGAGCTTCATAGTCCAAATGGCAAGTTGGTAGGGCAAGGATGTCTCTATCAGTAGAAATATGAATTTCAATTATAGGACTAACAGGACAGGAGATATCAATCAAAACGCGTTAGGGGGCGCCACGGCGCCCCCATCTGGCCGACATGGTTGGGTCGGATGATCTGAGTAGCGGGGAGGAATTGACATCATCCTACCAAGTTTCATAATTCTAGCACTTACGGTTTAGGCTGTACATTCAGTTTTAGGGCAGAAAAATAATAATAATAATCCTAAGAAAAACAATAAGGTTCCATTGCACTTCGTGCTTTGGAACCTTAATAATCCTAAGAAAAACAATAAGGTTCCATTGCACTTCGTGCTTTGGAACCTTAATAATCCTAAGAAAAACAATAAGGTTCCATTGCACTTCGTGCTTTGGAACCTTAATAATCCTAAGAAAAACAATAAGGTTCCATTGCACTTCGTGCTTTGGAACCTTAAATATAACTGCAAGCAGTGATAAATGGTTCCAAAGCTAATGGAAAGAATAGGTGGGTAGACATGGAGTACACAGCATAAAATGAAAAGTTCAATAATAATGGGACATGAAATAGAGACTCTAATTGCTGGCCAATGCATTTAAATAGTCTGAAAGTAGGAAATACTACTACAATAGCATGAGAAGCTAATGGACAGAATAGGCTGATCATTTAGACAGAAGAAAGGCTGAAAGTATTCAATGGCATTTTATAAATGGAGCAAGGGCTCCACCTGCTAGATAATTTATTACAAAATTGCAATTGCTGCAGTTTACACAGCCTAAAGTATAATTGAAGGCTGATAAATTTGTAAAAGTCAGATGGCAGGACAGTAAAAGGAAATTGAAAATATGGACTCAGATGAAGGAGTGGGTGATTAATCTTTGAATGTTTGATGGAAAATATGGATATTTCAGCTGAATTCACTAAGGTGGGTCTTAGACATATATGAACAGTGGCTGTAGCGCCCCCGTTTGACTGATCGGCACCAATGTTGGTTGGTCTCTCTGGGAGGCCGTGCTACATTAGTGGGTAAAATTTGGTGAGAATCGGATGAAGCATGCCTGAGATTTAGCTGTTTGATTGAAATAGGAATTGAAATGGTTTGGCCAGCAGGTGGAGCCTGCGCTCCATGGATAAATTCTATTCAATATTTTTAGGCCTTCTCAGCCAAGTTTGCTCTTAGACACATATGAACAGTCGCCATAGCGCCCCCAATGACCGATCGACATCAAAGTTGGAGGGTCTGTCTGTGGGCCAGTGCTACATTAGTGGGTGAAATTTTGTGAGGATTGGATGAAGCAAGCCTGAGATTTAGCTGTTTGACCTAAGGTGGATCTTAGGAGTATACAGATAGTGGCCATAGCACCACCGTTTGACCGATCGGCATCAAAGTTTGAGGGTATGTCTGTAGACCAGTGCTACATAAGTGGATCAAATTTCGTGAGGATTGGATGAAGCATGCCTGAGATTTAGCTGTTTGATTGAAATCGGCTTATAAATGATGCAGGTTGGGTGTGGCTGGTGGCCATATTATACAGAAAGGTCAGGTATTTTTTAATAATCATCCCTGACGGCAGTGTCTTGATTGACTTGACACCAGAATCACTTACATGGGGTGTAGATTGTTAAAGTTATAGGAATATTTCATTTAATCAGTTTTTAAATATCACAAGGGAATGCAGATGACTGTTATTATGCAATACATATATCTTGATTTGGCATGACTCACAGAACTTGCAGTACAAAGGATTTTTACCAGTAATATGAGACTTGAACAGAAATGAGATAAATGTCACTTTCACTGGTTTTGCAGGTTTAGAGACACATATTGCATTGCTGTAGCGCCCCCGTTTGACCAATCGGCACCAAATTTGGAGGGCCCTTACCCACTACCGTCCTTGATGACATATTCAAGTTTGGTAGTGATTGGCTGAGGCAGGCCTGAGATACAGCTGTCTGATTGAAGTGGGCGTGGCACCTGTATGGTCTGGATGTGGCTGGTCGCCGTACCTTATAGAAAGTTTAGGATTTTTTTAATAATTGTATACCAGGACTGTCTCCTGATTTGAATTATATCAGATTTACATAGGTTGGTTGAAAATCCAAGGAGGTTAACGAAATGTCATGTTTTTAGACTCCTATAAAATACGCAAAAGCGGAAAGAGATAGGATGAAGTTCTACATGGATTTGAATTTGGCATGGGCCAGTGCATTAGATAAGTAACAAATCTCAATTTTATCATTAACAGTTCAATAGAAATAAGCAGAAATGCAAATCCTGTCGCTGTAGCGCCCCCATGTGGACAATTGGTGTGGCCTTCGCAGGGATTGCTAGTGGTTAGGAGACAAATGTACAAGCCTATTTTTGTTCAGATCAGCTGTTGTTAAGCCTGTCAAAGGCCTGTCAGAATGCTGCTTGATTTTGATTGGCTGATGGTGGCTAGGGTTTTATGATTAATGACTGCCCTGATAGATACCTGACCTCAGGCTTCAGAGTAGTACATGTATGCCAAATTTCATTTGGATCGGTCAAGGAAGTCAGGAGATATTGGCAGTTTTTAGTTGTAGCGCCCCCTATTGACGAAATGCGGCCCGCCTTCAACAGTGTCCCCAGAATGGGGTACGGGGATAGGATTTAAAATTTGGTGAAGGTAGGCTAAGGTATGGCCAAGTTATAACAGTCAGACCAATACTGGCTAAATTTACGTAGACTTTGGGCGTGGCTAGTGGCCGTATGATAGACCAATATCAGGGTTATTTGAATTATTATTCATCAGCTCAGAGACCTGATCGGTTTTATACCTCATTTGTCTGATTCCGTCAGACGGTGTAGGAATTACAAGCAAAAGTAGGTTTTGCAAATTATGCAAATTAGCAAAAAATCTAAGTAGGCGGAGCTTAATAGTCCAAATGGCAAGTTGGTAGGGCAAGGATGTCTCTATCAGTAGAAATATGAATTTCAATTATAGGACTAACAGGACAGGAGATATCAATCAAAACGCGTTAGGGGGCGCCACGGCGCCCCCATCTGGCCGACATGGTTGGGTCGGATTATCTGAGTAGCGGGGAGGAATTGACATCATCCTACCAAGTTTCATAATTCTAGCACTTACGGTTTAGGCTGTACATTCAGTTTTAGGGCAGAAAAATAATAATAAATATAACTGCAAGCAGTGATAAGCGGTTCCAAAGCTAATGGAAAGAATAAGTGGGTAGAAATGGAGTACATGGAATAAAATGAAAAGTTCAATAATAATAGGACTTAAAATAGAGACCGTAACTGCTGGGCAATGCATTTAAATAGTCAGAAAGTAGGAAATACTACTACGATAGCATGAGAAGCTAATGGACAGAATAAGTGGGTAGACATGGAGTACACAGCATAAAATGAAAAGTTCAATGGCATAAAATGAAAAGTTCAATAATAATAGGACATGAAATAGAGACTGTAATTGCTGGCCAATGCATTTAAATAGTCAGAAAGTAGGAAACAGTACTACAATAGCATGAGATCTGACATGTTGATGTTACAGTAGAAACGTTTAGTTAGGATAAGAAAAAGGGTGGATGAGAAACAGGAGGAAAATGTAATTGCACCTGCTTAGGAGAAATATCACCAATGTAGATCTGTCTGGTGAAGTGCCTGAGCTTGACTGAATATATGGTTTGGGATGATGGCATATGAACAGTGGCTGTAGCGCCCCTGTTTGACTGATCGGCACCAAAGTTGGTGGGTCTCTCTGGGAGGCCGTGCTACATTAGTGGGTAAAATTTGGTGAGAATCGGATGAAGAATGCCTGAGATTTAGCTGTTTGATTGAAATAGGAATTGAAATGGTTTGGCCAACAGGTGGAGCCTGCGCTCCATGGATAAATTCTATTCAATATTTTTAGGCCTTCTCAGCCAAGTTTGCTCTTAGACACATATGAACAGTCGCCATAGCGCCCCCGTTTGACCGATCGACATCAAAGTTGGAGGGTCTGTCTGTGGGCCAGTGCTACATTAGTGGGTGAAATTTTGTGAGGATTGGATGAAGCAAGCCTGAGATTTAGCTGTTTGACCTAAGGTGGATCTTAGGAGTATACAGATAGTGGCCATAGCACCCCCGTTTGACCGATCGGCATCAAAGTTTGAGGGTATGTCTGTAGACCAGTGCTACATAAGTGGATCAAATTTCGTGAGGATTGGATGAAGCACGCCTGAGATTTAGCTGTTTGATTGAATTCGGCTTATAAATGATGCAGGTTGGGTGTGGCTGGTGGCCATATTATACAGAAAGGTCAGGTATTTTTTAATAATCATCCCTGACGGCAGTGTCTTGATTGACTTGACACCAGAATCACTTACATGGGGTGTAGATTGTTAAAGTTATAGGAATATTTCATTTAATCCGTTTTTAAATATCACAAGGGAATGCAGATGACTGTTATTATGCAATACATATATCTTGATTTGGCATGACTCACAGAACTTGCAGTACAAAGGATTTTTACCAGTAATATGAGACTTGAACAGAAATGAGATAAATGTCACTTTCACTGGTTTTGCAGGTTTAGAGACACATATTGCATTGCTGTAGCGCCCCCGTTTGACCAATCGGCACCAAATTTGGAGGGCCCTTACCCACTACCGTCCTTGATGACATATTCAAGTTTGGTCGTGATTGGCTGAGGCAGGCCTGAGATACAGCTGTCTGATTGAAGTGGGCGTGGCACCTGTATGGTCTGGATGTGGCTGGTCGCCGTACCTTATAGAAAGTTTAGGATTTTTTGAATAATTGTATACCAGGACTGTCTCCTGATTTGAATGATATCAGATTTACATAGGTTGGTTGAAAATCCAAGGAGGTTAACGAAATGTCATGTTTTTAGACTCCTATAAAATACGCAAAAGCGGAAAGAGATAGGATGAAGTTCTACATGGCTTTGAATTTGGCATGGGCCAGTGCATTAGATAAGTAACAAATCTCAATTTTATCATTAACAGTTCAATAGAAATAAGCAGAAATGCAAATCCTGTCGCTGTAGCGCCCCCATGTGGACAATTGGGGTGGCCTTCGCAGGGGTTGCTAGGGGTTAGGAGACAAATGTACAAGCCTATTTTTGTTCAGATCAGCTGTTGTTAAGCCTGTCAAAGGCCTGTCAGAATGCTGCTTGATTTTGATTGGCTGATGGTGGCTAGGGTTTTATGATTAATGACTGCCCTGATAGATACCTGACCTCAGGCTTCAGAGTAGTACATGTATGCCAAATTTCATTTGGATCGGTAAAGGCAGTCAGGAGATATTGGCAGTTT
The DNA here is from genome assembly GCF_023856365.1 of Brienomyrus brachyistius. Lineage (NCBI taxonomy): Eukaryota > Metazoa > Chordata > Actinopteri > Osteoglossiformes > Mormyridae > Brienomyrus > Brienomyrus brachyistius. The sequence continues at coordinate 168,182 of NW_026042382.1, read as the reverse complement.
TTAGTTGTAGCGCCCCCTATTGACGAAATGCGGCCCGCCTTCAACAGTGTCCCCAGAATGGGGTACGGGGATAGGATTTAAAATTTGGTGAAGGTAGGCTAGGGTATGGCCAAGTTATAACAGTCAGACCAATACTAGCTAAATTTAGGTAGTCTTTGGGCGTGGCTAGTGGCTGTATCATACACAAATGTCAGGGTTATTTGAATGACTATGGATCAGCTCACAGACCTGATCAGTTTGATACCTCATTTGTCTGATTCCGTCAGACGGTGTAGGAATTACAAGCAAAAGTAGGTTTTGCAAATTATGCAAATTAGCAAAAAATCTAAGTAGGCGGAGCTTAATAGTCCAAATGGCAAGTTGGTAGGGCAAGGATGTCTCTATCAGTAGAAATATGAATTTCAATTATAGGACTAACAGGACAGGAGATATCAATCAAAACACGTTAGGGGGCGCCACGGCGCCCCCATCTGGCCGACATGGTTGGGTCGGATTATCTGAGTAGCGGGGAGGAATTGACATCATCCTACCAAGTTTCATAATTCTAGCACTTACAGTTTGGGCTGCCCATTCAGTTTTAGGGCAGAAAAATAATAATAATAATAATAATAATAATAATCCTAAGAAAAACAATAAGTTTCCATAGCACTTCGTGCTTTGGAACCTTAAATATAACTGCAAGCAGTGATAAGCGGTTCCAAAGCTAATGGAAAGAATAAGTGGGTAGAAATGCAGTACATGGAATAAAATGAAAAGTTCAATAATAATAGGACATAAAATAGAGACCGTAACTGCTGGGCAATGCATTTAAATAGTCAGAAAGTAGGAAATACTACTACGATAGCATGAGAAGCTAATGGACAGAATAAGTGGGTAGACATGGAGTACACAGCATAAAATGAAAAGTTCAATGGCATAAAATGAAAAGTTCAATAATAATAGGACATGAAATAGAGACTGTAATTGCTGGCCAATGCATTTAAATAGTCAGAAAGTAGGAAACAGTACTACAATAGCATGAGATCTGACATGTTGATGTTACAGTAGAAACGTTTAGTTAGGATAAGAAAAAGGGTGGATGAGAAACAGGAGGAAAATGTAATTGCACCTGCTTAGGAGAAATATCACCAATGTAGATCTGTCTGGTGAAGTGCCTGAGCTTGACTGAATATATGGTTTGGGATGATGGCATATGAACAGTGGCTGTAGCGCCCCTGTTTGACTGATCGGCACCAAAGTTGGTGGGTCTCTCTGGGAGGCCGTGCTACATTAGTGGGTAAAATTTGGTGAGAATCGGATGAAGCATGCCTGAGATTTAGCTGTTTGATTGAAATAGGAATTGAAATGGTTTGGCCAGCAGGTGGAGCTTGCGCTCCATGGATAAATTCTATTCAATATGTTTAGGCCTTCTCAGCCAAGTTTGCTCTTAGACACATATGAACAGTCGCCATAGCGCCCCCGTTTGACCGATCGACATCAAAGTTGGAGGGTCTGTCTGTGGGCCAGTGCTACATTAGTGGGTGAAATTTTGTGAGGATTGGATGAAGCAAGCCTGAGATTTAGCTGTTTGACCTAAGGTGGATCTTAGGAGTATACAGATAGTGGCCATAGCACCCCCGTTTGACCGATCGGCATCAAAGTTTGAGGGTATGTCTGTAGACCAGTGCTACATAAGTGGATCAAATTTCATGAGGATTGGATGAAGCATGCCTGAGATTTAGCTGTTTGATTGAAATCGGCTTATAAATGATGCAGGTTGGGTGTGGCTGGTGGCCATATTATACAGAAAGGTCAGGTATTTTTTAATAAACATCCCTGACGGCAGTGTCTTGATTGACTTGACACCAGAATCACTTACATGGGGTGTAGATTGTTAAAGTTATAGGAATATTTCATTTAATCCGTTTTTAAATATCACAAGGGAATGCAGATGACTGTTATTATGCAATACATATATCTTGATTTGGCATGACTCACGGAACTTGCAGTACAAAGGATTTTTACCAGTAATATGAGACTTGAACAGAAATGAGATAAATGTCACTTTCACTGGTTTTGCAGGTTTAGAGACACATATTGCATTGCTGTAGCGCCCCCGTTTGACCAATCGGCACCAAATTTGGAGGGCCCTTACCCACTACCGTCCTTGATGACATATTCAAGTTTGGTCGTGATTGGCTGAGGCAGGCCTGAGATACAGCTGTCTGATTGAAGTGGGCGTGGCACCTGTATGGTCTGGATGTGGCTGGTCGCCGTACCTTATAGAAAGTTTAGGATTTTTTGAATAATTGTATACCAGGACTGTCTCCTGATTTGAATGATATCAGATTTACATAGGTTGGTTGAAAATCCAAGGAGGTTAACGAAATGTCATGTTTTCAGACTCCTATAAAATACGCAAAAGCGGAAAGAGATAGGATGAAGTTCTACATGGCTTTGAATTTGGCATGGGCCAGTGCATTAGATAAGTAACAAATCTCAATTTTATCATTAACAGTTCAATAGAAATAAGCAGAAATGCAAATCCTGTCGCTGTAGCGCCCCCATGTGGACAATTGGTGTGGCCTTCGCAGGGATTGCTAGTGGTTAGGAGACAAATGTACAAGCCTATTTTTGTTCAGATCAGCTGTTGTTAAGCCTGTCAAAGGCCTGTCAGAATGCTGCTTGATTTTGATTGGCTGATGGTGGCTAGGGTTTTATGATTAATGACTGCCCTGATAGATACCTGACCTCAGGCTTCAGAGTAGTACATGTATGCCAAATTTCATTTGGATCGGTAAAGGCAGTCAGGAGATATTGGCAGTTTTTAGTTGTAGCGCCCCCTATTGACGAAATGCGGCCCGCCTTCAACAGTGTCCCCAGAATGGGGTACGGGGATAGGATTTAAAATTTGGTGAAGGTAGGCTAGGGTATGGCCAAGTTATAACAGTCAGACCAATACTAGCTAAATTTAGGTAGTCTTTGGGCGTGGCTAGTGGCTGTATCATACACAAATGTCAGGGTTATTTGAATGACTATGGATCAGCTCACAGACCTGATCAGTTTGATACCTCATTTGTCTGATTCCGTCAGACGGTGTAGGAATTACAAGCAAAAGTAGGTTTTGCAAATTATGCAAATTAGCAAAAAATCTAAGTAGGCGGAGCTTAATAGTCCAAATGGCAAGTTGGTAGGGCAAGGATGTCTCTATCAGTAGAAATATGAATTTCAATTATAGGACTAACAGGACAGGAGATATCAATCAAAACACGTTAGGGGGCGTCACGGCGCCCCCATCTGGCCGACATGGTTGGGTCGGATTATCTGAGTAGCGGGGAGGAATTGACATCATCCTACCAAGTTTCATAATTCTAGCACTTACAGTTTGGGCTGCCCATTCAGTTTTAGGGCAGAAAAATAATAATAATAATAATAATAATAATAATCCTAAGAAAAACAATAAGTTTCCAATGCACTTCGTGCTTTGGAACCTTAATAATCCTAAGAAAAACAATAAGGTTCCATTGCACTTCGTGCTTTGGAACCTTAATAATAATAATAATAATCCTAAGAAAAACAATAAGGTTCCATAGCACTTCGTGCTTTGGATCCTTAAATATAACTGCAAGCAGTGATAAGCGGTTCCAAAGCTAATGGAAAGAATAAGTGGGTAGAAATGGAGTACATGGAATAAAATGAAAAGTTCAATAATAATAGGACATAAAATAGAGACCGTAACTGCTGGGCAATGCATTTAAATAGTCAGAAAGTAGGAAATACTACTACGATAGCATGAGAAGCTAATGGACAGAATAAGTGGGTAGACATGGAGTACACAGCATAAAATGAAAAGTTCAATGGCATAAAATGAAAAGTTCAATAATAATAGGACATGAAATAGAGACTGTAATTGCTGGCCAATGCATTTAAATAGTCAGAAAGTAGGAAACAGTACTACAATAGCATGAGATCTGACATGTTGATGTTACAGTAGAAACGTTTAGTTAGGATAAGAAAAAGGGTGGATGAGAAACAGGAGGAAAATGTAATTGCACCTGCTTAGGAGAAATATCACCAATGTAGATCTGTCTGGTGAAGTGCCTGAGCTTGACTGAATATATGGTTTGGGATGATGGCATATGAACAGTGGCTGTAGCGCCCCTGTTTGACTGATCGGCACCAAAGTTGGTGGGTCTCTCTGGGAGGCCGTGCTACATTAGTGGGTAAAATTTGGTGAGAATCGGATGAAGAATGCCTGAGATTTAGCTGTTTGATTGAAATAGGAATTGAAATGGTTTGGCCAGCAGGTGGAGCCTGCGCTCCATGGATAAATTCTATTCAATATTTTTAGGCCTTCTCAGCCAAGTTTGCTCTTAGACACATATGAACAGTCGCCATAGCGCCCCCGTTTGACCGATCGACATCAAAGTTGGAGGGTCTGTCTGTGGGCCAGTGCTACATTAGTGGGTGAAATTTTGTGAGGATTGGATGAAGCAAGCCTGAGATTTAGCTGTTTGATTGAAATCGGCTTATAAATGATGCAGGTTGGGTGTGGCTGGTGGCCATATTATACAGAAAGGTCAGGTATTTTTTAATAATCATCCCTGACGGCAGTGTCTTGATTGACTTGACACCAGAATCACTTACATGGGGTGTAGATTGTTAAAGTTAGAGGAATATTTCATTTAATCCGTTTTTAAATATCACAAGGGAATGCAGATGACTGTTATTATGCAATACATATATCTTGATTTGGCATGACTCACAGAACTTGCAGTACAAAGGATTTTTACCAGTAATATGAGACTTGAACAGAAATGAGATAAATGTCACTTTCACTGGTTTTGCAGGTTTAGAGACACATATTGCATTGCTGTAGCGCCCCCGTTTGACCAATCGGAACCAAATTTGGAGGGCCCTTACCCACTACCGTCCTTGATGACATATTCAAGTTTGGTAGTGATTGGCTGAGGCAGGCCTGAGATACAGCTGTCTGATTGAAGTGGGCGTGGCACCTGTATGGTCTGGATGTGGCTGGTCGCCGTACCTTATAGAAAGTTTAGGATTTTTTGAATAATTGTGTACCAGGACTGTCTCCTGATTTGAATGATACCAGATTTACATAGGTTGGTTGAAAATCCAAGGAGGTTAACGAAATGTCATGTTTTTAGACTCCTATAAAATACGCAAAAGCGGAAAGAGATAGGATGAAGTTCTACATGTCTTTGAATTTGCCATGGGCCAGTGCATTAGATAAGTAACAAATCTCAATTTTATCATTAACAGTTCAATAGAAATAAGCAGAAATGCAAATCCTGTCGCTGTAGCGCCCCCATGTGGACAATTGGTGTGGCCTTCGCAGGGATTGCTAGGGGTTAGGAGACAAATGTACAAGCCTATTTTTGTTCATATCAGCTGTTGTTAAGCCTGTCAAAGGCCTGTCAGAATGCTGCTTGATTTTGATTGGCTGATGGTGGCTAGGGTTTTATGACTAATGACTGCCCTGACAGATTCCTGACCTCAGGCTTCAGAGTAGTACATGTATGCCAAATTTCATTTGGATCGGTCAAGGAAGTCAGGAGATATTGGCAGTTTTTAGTTGTAGCGCCCCCTATTGACGAAATGCGGCCCGCCTTCAACAGTGTCCCCAGAATGGGGTACGGAGATAGGATTTCAAATTTGGTGAAGGTAGGCTAAGGTATGGCCAAGTTATAACAGTCAGACCAATACTGGCTAAATTTACGTAGACTTTGGGCATGGCTAGTGGCCGTATGATAGACCAATATCAGGGTTATTTGAATTATTATTCATCAGCTCAGAGACCTGATCGGTTTTATACCTCATTTGTCTGATTCCGTCAGACGGTGTAGGAATTACAAGCAAAAGTAGGTTTTGCAAATTATGCAAATTAGCAAAAAATCTAAGTAGGCGGAGCTTAATAGTCCAAATGGCAAGTTGGTAGGGCAAGGATGTCTCTATCAGTAGAAATATGAATTTCAATTATAGGACTAACAGGACAGGAGATATCAATCAAAACGCGTTAGGGGGCGCCACGGCGCCCCCATCTGGCCGACATGGTTGGGTCGGATTATCTGAGTAGCGGGGAGGAATTGACATCATCCTACCAAGTTTCATAATTCTAGCACTTACGGTTTAGGCTGTACATTCAGTTTTAGGGCAGAAAAATAATAATAATAATCCTAAGAAAAACAATAAGGTTCCATTGCACTTCGTGCTTTGGAACCTTAATAATAATAATAATAATCCTAAGAAAAACAATAAGGTTCCATAGCACTTCGTGCTTTGGATCCTTAAATATAACTGCAAGCAGTGATAAGCGGTTCCAAAGCTAATGGAAAGAATAAGTGGGTAGAAATGGAGTACATGGAATAAAATGAAAAGTTCAATAATAATAGGACATAAAATAGAGACCGTAACTGCTGGGCAATGCATTTAAATAGTCAGAAAGTAGGAAATACTACTACGATAGCATGAGAAGCTAATGGACAGAATAAGTGGGTAGACATGGAGTACACAGCATAAAATGAAAAGTTCAATGGCATAAAATGAAAAGTTCAATAATAATAGGACATGAAATAGAGACTGTAATTGCTGGCCAATGCATTTAAATAGTCAGAAAGTAGGAAACAGTACTACAATAGCATGAGATCTGACATGTTGATGTTACAGTAGAAACGTTTAGTTAGGATAAGAAAAAGGGTGGATGAGAAACAGGAGGAAAATGTAATTGCACCTGCTTAGGAGAAATATCACCAATGTAGATCTGTCTGGTGAAGTGCCTGAGCTTGACTGAATATATGGTTTGGGATGATGGCATATGAACAGTGGCTGTAGCGCCCCTGTTTGACTGATCGGCACCAAAGTTGGTGGGTCTCTCTGGGAGGCCGTGCTACATTAGTGGGTAAAATTTGGTGAGAATCGGATGAAGAATGCCTGAGATTTAGCTGTTTGATTGAAATAGGAATTGAAATGGTTTGGCCAGCAGGTGGAGCCTGCGCTCCATGGATAAATTCTATTCAATATTTTTAGGCCTTCTCAGCCAAGTTTGCTCTTAGACACATATGAACAGTCGCCATAGCGCCCCCGTTTGACCGATCGACATCAAAGTTGGAGGGTCTGTCTGTGGGCCAGTGCTACATTAGTGGGTGAAATTTTGTGAGGATTGGATGAAGCAAGCCTGAGATTTAGCTGTTTGATTGAAATCGGCTTATAAATGATGCAGGTTGGGTGTGGCTGGTGGCCATATTATACAGAAAGGTCAGGTATTTTTTAATAATCATCCCTGACGGCAGTGTCTTGATTGACTTGACACCAGAATCACTTACATGGGGTGTAGATTGTTAAAGTTATAGGAATATTTCATTTAATCAGTTTTTAAATATCACAAGGGAATGCAGATGACTGTTATTATGCAATACATATATCTTGATTTGGCATGACTCACAGAACTTGCAGTACAAAGGATTTTTACCAGTAATATGAGACTTGAACAGAAATGAGATAAATGTCACTTTCACTGGTTTTGCAGGTTTAGAGACACATATTGCATTGCTGTAGCGCCCCCGTTTGACCGATCGGCACCAAATTTGGAGGGCCCTTACCCACTACCGTCCTTGATGACATATTCAAGTTTGGTAGTGATTGGCTGAGGCAGGCCTGAGATACAGCTGTCTGATTGAAGTGGGCGTGGCACCTGTATGGTCTGGATGTGGCTGGTCGCCGTACCTTATAGAAAGTTTAGGATTTTTTGAATAATTGTATACCAGGACTGTCTCCTGATTTGAATAATACTAGATATACATAGGTTGGTTGAAAATCCAAGGAGGTTAACGAAATGTCATGTTTTTAGACTCCTATAAAATACGCAAAAGCGGAAAGAGATAGGATGAAGTTCTACATGTCTTTGAATTTGCCATGGGCCAGTGCATTAGATAAGTAACAAATCTCAATTTTATCATTAACAGTTCAATAGAAATAAGCAGAAATGCAAATCCTGTCGCTGTAGCGCCCCCATGTGGACAATTGGTGTGGCCTTCGCAGGGATTGCTAGGGGTTAGGAGACAAATGTACAAGCCTATTTTTGTTCATATCAGCTGTTGTTAAGCCTGTCAAAGGCCTGTCAGAATGCTGCTTGATTTTGATTGGCTGATGGTGGCTAGGGTTTTATGACTAATGACTGCCCTGACAGATTCCTGACCTCAGGCTTCAGAGTAGTACATGTATGCCAAATTTCATTTGGATCGGTCAAGGAAGTCAGGAGATATTGGCAGTTTTTAGTTGTAGCGCCCCCTATTGACGAAATGCGGCCCGCCTTCAACAGTGTCCCCAGAATGGGGTACGGAGATAGGATTTCAAATTTGGTGAAGGTAGGCTAAGGTATGGCCAAGTTATAACAGTCAGACCAATACTGGCTAAATTTACGTAGACTTTGGGCGTGGCTAGTGGCCGTATGATAGACCAATATCAGGGTTATTTGAATTATTATTCATCAGCTCAGAGACCTGATCGGTTTGATACCTCATTTGTCTGATTCCGTCAGACGGTGTAGGAATTACAAGCAAAAGTAAGTTTTGCAAATTATGCAAATTAGCAAAAAATCTAAGTAGGCGGAGCTTCATAGTCCAAATGGCAAGTTGGTAGGGCAAGGATGTCTCTATCAGTAGAAATATGAATTTCAATTATAGGACTAACAGGACAGGAGATATCAATCAAAACGCGTTAGAGGGCGCCACGGCGCCCCCATCTGGCCGACATGGTTGGGTCGGATTATCTGAGTAGCGGGGAGGAATTGACATCATCCTACCAAGTTTCATAATTCTAGCACTTACGGTTTAGGCTGTACATTCAGTTTTAGGGCAGAAAAATAATAATAATAATAATAATAATAATAATCCTAAGAAAAACAATAAGTTTCCATAGCACTTCGTGCTTTGGAACCTTAATAAATATAACTGCAAGCAGTGATAAGCGGTTCCAAAGCTAATGGAAAGAATAAGTGGGTAGAAATGCAGTACATGGAATAAAATGAAAAGTTCAATAATAATAGGACATAAAATAGAGACCGTAACTGCTGGGCAATGCATTTAAATAGTCAGAAAGTAGGAAATACTACTACGATAGCATGAGAAGCTAATGGACAGAATAAGTGGGTAGACATGGAGTACACAGCATAAAATGAAAAGTTCAATGGCATAAAATGAAAAGTTCAATAATAATAGGACATGAAATAGAGACTGTAATTGCTGGCCAATGCATTTAAATAGTCAGAAAGTAGGAAACAGTACTACAATAGCATGAGATCTGACATGTTGATGTTACAGTAGAAACGTTTAGTTAGTATAAGAATAAGGGTGGATGAGAAACAGGAGGAAAATGTAATTGCACCTGCTTAGGAGAAATATCACCAATGTAGATCTGTCTGGTGAAGTGCCTGAGCTTGACTGAATATATGGTTTGGGATGATGGCATATGAACAGTGGCTGTAGCGCCCCTGTTTGACTGATCGGCACCAAAGTTGGTGGGTCTCTCTGGGAGGCCGTGCTACATTAGTGGGTAAAATTTGGTGAGAATCGGATGAAGAATGCCTGAGATTTAGCTGTTTGATTGAAATAGGAATTGAAATGGTTTGGCCAGCAGGTGGAGCCTGCGCTCCATGGATAAATTCTATTCAATACTTTTAGGCCTTCTCAGCCAAGTTTGCTCTTAGACACATATGAACAGTCGCCATAGCGCCCCCGTTTGACCGATCGACATCAAAGTTGGAGGGTCTGTCTGTGGGCCAGTGCTACATTAGTGGGTGAAATTTTGTGAGGATTGGATGAAGCAAGCCTGAGATTTAGCTGTTTGACCTAAGGTGGATCTTAGGAGTATACAGATAGTGGCCATAGCACCCCCGTTTGACCGATCGGCATCAAAGTTTGAGGGTATGTCTGTAGACCAGGGCTACATAAGTGGATCAAATTTCGTGAGGATTGGATGAAGCATGCCTGAGATTTAGCTGTTTGATTGAAATCGGCTTATAAATGATGCAGGTTGGGTGTGGCTGGTGGCCATATTATACAGAAAGGTCAGGTATTTTTTAATAATCATCCCTGACGGCAGTGTCTTGATTGACTTGACACCAGAATCACTTACATGGGGTGTAGATTGTTAAAGTTATAGGAATATTTCATTTAATCCGTTTTTAAATATCACAAGGGAATGCAGATGACTGTTATTATGCAATACATATATCTTGATTTGGCATGACTCACAGAACTTGCAGTACAAAGGATTTTTACCAGTAATATGAGACTTGAACAGAAATGAGATAAATGTCACTTTCACTGGTTTTGCAGGTTTAGAGACACATATTGCATTGCTGTAGCGCCCCCGTTTGACCAATCGGCACCAAATTTGGAGGGCCCTTACCCACTACCGTCCTTGATGACATATTCAAGTTTGGTAGTGATTGGCTGAGGCAGGCCTGAGATACAGCTGTCTGATTGAAGTGGGCGTGGCACCTGTATGGTCTGGATGTGGCTGGTCGCCGTACCTTATAGAAAGTTTAGGATTTTTTGAATAATTGTATACCAGGACTGTCTCCTGATTTGAATGATACCAGATTTACATAGGTTGGTTGAAAATCCAAGGAGGTTAACGAAATGTCATGTTTTCAGACTCCTATAAAATACGCAAAAGCGGAAAGAGATAGGATGAAGTTCTACATGGCTTTGAATTTGGCATGGGCCAGTGCATTAGATAAGTAACAAATCTCAATTTTATCATTAACAGTTCAATAGAAATAAGCAGAAATGCAAATCCTGTCGCTGTAGCGCCCCCATGTGGACAATTGGTGTGGCCTTCGCAGGGATTGCTAGGGGTTAGGAGACAAATGTACAAGCCTATTTTTGTTCAGATCAGCTGTTGTTAAGCCTGTCAAAGGCCTGTCAGAATGCTGCTTGATTTTGATTGGCTGATGGTGGCTAGGGTTTTATGACTAATGACTGCCCTGATAGATTCCTGACCTCAGGCTTCAGAGTAGTACATGTATGCCAAATTTCATTTGGATCGGTCAAGGAAGTCAGGAGATATTGGCAGTTTTTAGTTGTAGCGCCCCCTATTGACGAAATGCGGCCCGCCTTCAACAGTGTCCCCAGAATGGGGTACGGAGATAGGATTTCAAATTTGGTGAAGGTAGGCTAAGGTATGGCCAAGTTATAACAGTCAGACCAATACTGGCTAAATTTACGTAGATTTTGGGCGTGGCTAGTGGCCGTATGATAGACCAATATCAGGGTTATTTGAATTATTATTCATCAGCTCAGAGACCTGATCGGTTTGATACCTGATTTGTCTGATTCCGTCAGACGGTGTAGGAATTACAAGCAAAAGTAGGTTTTGCAAATTATGCAAATTAGCAAAAAATCTAAGTAGGCGGAGCTTCATAGTCCAAATGGCAAGTTGGTAGGGCAAGGATGTCTCTATCAGTAGAAATATGAATTTCAATTATAGGACTAACAGGACAGGAGATATAAATCAAAACGCGTTAGAGGGCGCCACGGCGCCCCCATCTGGCCGACATGGTTGGGTCGGATTATCTGAGTAGCGGGGAGGAATTGACATCATCCTACCAAGTTTCATAATTCTAGCACTTACGGTTTAGGCTGTACATTCAGTTTTAGGGCAGAAAAATAATAATAATAATAATAATCCTAAGAAAAACAATAAGGTTCCATAGCACTTCGTGCTTTGGAACCTTAAATATAACTGCAAGCAGTGATAAGCGGTTCCAAAGCTAATGGAAAGAATAAGTGGGTAGAAATGGAGTACATGGAATAAAATGAAAAGTTCAATAATAATAGGACATAAAATAGAGACCGTAACTGCTGGGCAATGCATTTAAATAGTCAGAAAGAAGGAAATACTACTACAATAGCATGAGAAGCTAATGGACAGAATAAGTGCGTAGACATGGAGTACATAGCATAAAATGAAAAGTTCAATAATAATGGGACATGAAATAGAGACTGTAATTGCTGGCCAATGCATTTAAATAGTCTGAAAGTAGGAAATACTACTACAATAGCATGAGAAGCTAATGGACAGAATAGGCTGCTCATTTAGACAGAAGAAAGGCTGAAAGTATTCAATGGCATTTTATAAATGTAGCAAGGGCTCCACCTGCTGGATAATTTATTACAAAATTGCAATTCCTGCAGTTTACACAGCCTAAAGTATAATTGAAGGCTGATAAATTTGTAAAAGTCAGATGGCAGGACAGTAAAAGGAAATTGAAAATATGGACTCAGATGAAGGAGTGGGTGATTAATCTTTGAATGTTTGATGGAAAATAAGGATATTTCAGCTGAATTAACTAAGGTGGGTCTTAGACATATATGAACAGTGGCTGTAGCGCCCCCGTTTGACTGATCGGCACCAAAGTTGGAGGGTCTGTCTGTGGGCCAGTGCTACATAAGTGGATCAAATTTCGTGAGGATGGGATGAAGCTTGCCTGAGATTTAGCTGTTTGATTGAAATCGGCTTATAAATGATGCAGGTTGGGTGTGGCTGGTGGCCATATTATACAGAAAGGTCAGGTATTTTTTAATAATCATCCCTGACGGCAGTGTCTTGATTGATTTGACACCAGAATCACTTACATGGGGTGTAGATTGTTAAAGTTATAGGAATATTTCATTTAATCAGTTTTTAAATATCACAAGGGAATGCAGATGACTGTTATTATGCAATACATATATCTTGATTTGGCATGACTCACAGAACTTGCAGTACAAAGGATTTTTACCAGTAATATGAGACTTGAACAGAAATGAGATAAATGTCACTTTCACTGGTTTTGCAGGTTTAGAGACACATATTGCATTGCTGTAGCGCCCCCGTTTGACCGATCGGCACCAAATTTGGAGGGCCCTTACCCACTACCGTCCTTGATGACATATTCAAGTTTGGTAGTGATTGGCTGAGGCAGGCCTGAGATACAGCTGTCTGATTGAAGTGGGCGTGGCACCTGTATGGTCTGGATGTGGCTGGTCGCCGTACCTTATAGAAAGTTTAGGATTTTTTGAATAATTGTATACCAGGACTGTCTCCTGATTTGAATAATACTAGATATACATAGGTTGGTTGAAAATCCAAGGAGGTTAACGAAATGTCATGTTTTTAGACTCCTATAAAATACGCAAAAGCGGAAAGAGATAGGATGAAGTTCTACATGGATTTGAATTTGGCATGGGCCAGTGCATTAGATAAGTAACAAATCTCAATTTTATCATTAACAGTTCAATAGAAATAAGCAGAAATGCAAATCCTGTCGCTGTAGCGCCCCCATGTGGACAATTGGTGTGGCCTTCGCAGGGATTGCTAGTGGTTAGGAGACAAATGTACAAGCCTATTTTTGTTCAGATCAGCTGTTGTTAAGCCTGTCAAAGGCCTGTCAGAATGCTGCTTGATTTTGATTGGCTGATGGTGGCTAGGGTTTTATGATTACTGACTGCCCTGATAGATACCTGACCTCAGGCTTCAGAGTAGTACATGTATGCCAAATTTCATTTGGATCGGTCAAGGAAGTCAGGAGATATTGGCAGTTTTTAGTTGTAGCGCCCCCTATTGACGAAATGCGGCCCGCCTTCAACAGTGTCCCCAGAATGGGGTACGGGGATAGGATTTAAAATTTGGTGAAGGTAGGCTAAGGTATGGCCAAGTTATAACAGTCAGACCAATACTGGCTAAATTTACGTAGACTTTGGGCGTGGCTAGTGGCCGTATGATAGACCAATATCAGGGTTATTTGAATTATTATTCATCAGCTCAGAGACCTGATCGGTTTTATACCTCATTTGTCTGATTCCGTCAGACGGTGTAGGAATTACAAGCAAAAGTAGGTTTTGCAAATTATGCAAATTAGCAAAAAATCTAAGTAGGCGGAGCTTAATAGTCCAAATGGCAAGTTGGTAGGGCAAGGATGTCTCTATCAGTAGAAATATGAATTTCAATTATAGGACTAACAGGACAGGAGATATCAATCAAAACGCGTTAGAGGGCGCCACGGCGCCCCCATCTGGCCGACATGGTTGGGTCGGATGATCTGAGTAGCGGGGAGGAATTGACATCATCCTACCAAGTTTCATAATTCTAGCACTTACGGTTTAGGCTGTACATTCAGTTTTAGGGCAGAAAAATAATAATAAATATAACTGCAAGCAGTGATAAGCGGTTCCAAAGCTAATGGAAAGAATAAGTGGGTAGAAATGGAGTACATGGAATAAAATGAAAAGTTCAATAATAATAGGACATAAAATAGAGACCGTAACTGCTGGGCAATGCATTTAAATAGTCAGAAAGTAGGAAATACTACTACGATAGCATGAGAAGCTAATGGACAGAATAAGTGGGTAGACATGGAGTTCACAGCATAAAATGAAAAGTTCAATGGCATAAAATGAAAAGTTCAATAATAATAGGACATGAAATAGAGACTGTAATTGCTGGCCAATGCATTTAAATAGTCAGAAAGTAGGAAACAGTACTACAATAGCATGAGATCTGACATGTTGATGTTACAGTAGAAATGTTTAGTTAGGATAAGAAAAAGGGTGGATGAGAAACAGGAGGAAAATGTAATTGCATCTGCTTAGGAGAAATATCACCAATGTAGATCTGTCTGGTGAAGTGCCTGAGCTTGACTGAATATATGGTTTGGGATGATGGCATATGAACAGTGGCTGTAGCGCCCCTGTTTGACTGATCGGCACCAAAGTTGGTGGGTCTCTGTGGGAGGCCGTGCTACATTAGTGGGTAAAATTTGGTGAGAATCGGATGAAGAATGCCTGAGATTTAGCTGTTTGATTGAAATAGGAATTGAAATGGTTTGGCCAGCAGGTGGAGCCTGCGCTCCATGGATAATTTCTATTCAATACTTTTAGGCCTTCTCAGCCAAGTTTGCTCTTAGACACATATGAACAGTCGCCATAGCGCCCCCGTTTGACCGATCGACATCAAAGTTGGAGGGTCTGTCTGTGGGCCAGTGCTACATTAGTGGGTGAAATTTTGTGAGGATTGGATGAAGCAAGCCTGAGATTTAGCTGTTTGACCTAAGGTGGATCTTAGGAGTATACAGATAGTGGCCATAGCACCCCCGTTTGACCGATCGGCATCAAAGTTTGAGGGTATGTCTGTAGACCAGTGCTACATAAGTGGATCAAATTTCGTGAGGATTGGATGAAGCATGCCTGAGATTTAGCTGTTTGATTGAAATCGGCTTATAAATGATGCAGGTTGGGTGTGGCTGGTGGCCATATTATACAGAAAGGTCAGGTATTTTTTAATAAACATCCCTGACGGCAGTGTCTTGATTGACTTGACACCAGAATCACTTACATGGGGTGTAGATTGTTAAAGTTATAGGAATATTTCATTTAATCCGTTTTTAAATATCACAAGGGAATGCAGATGACTGTTATTATGCAATACATATATCTTGATTTGGCATGACTCACGGAACTTGCAGTACAAAGGATTTTTACCAGTAATATGAGACTTGAACAGAAATGAGATAAATGTCACTTTCACTGGTTTTGCAGGTTTAGAGACACATATTGCATTGCTGTAGCGCCCCCGTTTGACCAATCGGCACCAAATTTGGAGGGCCCTTACCCACTACCGTCCTTGATGACATATTCAAGTTTGGTCGTGATTGGCTGAGGCAGGCCTGAGATACAGCTGTCTGATTGAAGTGGGCGTGGCACCTGTATGGTCTGGATGTGGCTGGTCGCCGTACCTTATAGAAAGTTTAGGATTTTTTGAATAATTGTATACCAGGACTGTCTCCTGATTTGAATGATATCAGATTTACATAGGTTGGTTGAAAATCCAAGGAGGTTAACGAAATGTCATGTTTTCAGACTCCTATAAAATACGCAAAAGCGGAAAGAGATAGGATGAAGTTCTACATGGCTTTGAATTTGGCATGGGCCAGTGCATTAGATAAGTAACAAATCTCAATTTTATCATTAACAGTTCAATAGAAATAAGCAGAAATGCAAATCCTGTCGCTGTAGCGCCCCCATGTGGACAATTGGTGTGGCCTTCGCAGGGATTGCTAGTGGTTAGGAGACAAATGTACAAGCCTATTTTTGTTCAGATCAGCTGTTGTTAAGCCTGTCAAAGGCCTGTCAGAATGCTGCTTGATTTTGATTGGCTGATGGTGGCTAGGGTTTTATGATTAATGACTGCCCTGATAGATACCTGACCTCAGGCTTCAGAGTAGTACATGTATGCCAAATTTCATTTGGATCGGTAAAGGCAGTCAGGAGATATTGGCAGTTTTTAGTTGTAGCGCCCCCTATTGACGAAATGCGGCCCGCCTTCAACAGTGTCCCCAGAATGGGGTACGGGGATAGGATTTAAAATTTGGTGAAGGTAGGCTAGGGTATGGCCAAGTTATAACAGTCAGACCAATACTAGCTAAATTTAGGTAGTCTTTGGGCGTGGCTAGTGGCTGTATCATACACAAATGTCAGGGTTATTTGAATGACTATGGATCAGCTCACAGACCTGATCAGTTTGATACCTCATTTGTCTGATTCCGTCAGACGGTGTAGGAATTACAAGCAAAAGTAGGTTTTGCAAATTATGCAAATTAGCAAAAAATCTAAGTAGGCGGAGCTTAATAGTCCAAATGGCAAGTTGGTAGGGCAAGGATGTCTCTATCAGTAGAAATATGAATTTCAATTATAGGACTAACAGGACAGGAGATATCAATCAAAACACGTTAGGGGGCGTCACGGCGCCCCCATCTGGCCGACATGGTTGGGTCGGATTATCTGAGTAGCGGGGAGGAATTGACATCATCCTACCAAGTTTCATAATTCTAGCACTTACAGTTTGGGCTGCCCATTCAGTTTTAGGGCAGAAAAATAATAATAATAATAATAATAAATATAACTGCAAGCAGTGATAAGCGGTTCCAAAGCTAATGGAAAGAATAAGTGGGTAGAAATGGAGTACATGGAATAAAATGAAAAGTTCAATAATAATAGTACATAAAATAGAGACCGTAACTGCTGGGCAATGCATTTAAATAGTCAGAAAGTAGGAAATACTACTACGATAGCATGAGAAGCTAATGGACAGAATAAGTGGGTAGACATGGAGTACACAGCATAAAATGAAAAGTTCAATGGCATAAAATGAAAAGTTCAATAATAATAGGACATGAAATAGAGACTGTAATTGCTGGCCAATGCATTTAAATAGTCAGAAAGTAGGAAACAGTACTACAATAGCATGAGATCTGACATGTTGATGTTACAGTAGAAACGTTTAGTTAGGATAAGAAAAAGGGTGGATGAGAAACAGGAGGAAAATGTAATTGCACCTGCTTAGGAGAAATATCACCAATGTAGATCTGTCTGGTGAAGTGCCTGAGCTTGACTGAATATATGGTTTGGGATGATGGCATATGAACAGTGGCTGTAGCGCCCCTGTTTGACTGATCGGCACCAAAGTTGGTGGGTCTCTCTGGGAGGCCGTGCTACATTAGTGGGTAAAATTTGGTGAGAATCGGATGAAGAATGCCTGAGATTTAGCTGTTTGATTGAAATAGGAATTGAAATGGTTTGGACAGCAGGTGGAGCCTGCGCTCCATGGATAAATTCTATTCAATATTTTTAGGCCTTCTCAGCCAAGTTTGCTCTTAGACACATATGAACAGTCGCCATAGCGCCCCCGTTTGACTGATCGACATCAAAGTTGGAGGGTCTGTCTGTGGGCCAGTGCTACATTAGTGGGTGAAATTTTGTGAGGATTGGATGAAGCAAGCCTGAGATTTAGCTGTTTGACCTAAGGTGGATCTTAGGAGTATACAGATAGTGGCCATAGCACCCCCGTTTGACCGATCGGCATCAAAGTTTGAGGGTATATCTGTAGACCAGTGCTACATAAGTGGATCAAATTTCGTGAGGATTGGATGAAGCATGCCTGAGATTTAGCTGTTTGATTGAAATCGGCTTATAAATGATGCAGGTTGGGTGTGGATGGTGGCCATATTATACAGAAAGGTCAGGTATTTTTTAATAATCATCCCTGACGGCAGTGTCTTGATTGACTTGACACCAGAATCACTTACATGGGGTGTAGATTGTTAAAGTTATAGGAATATTTCATTTAATCAGTTTTTAACTATCACAAGGGAATGCAGATGACTGTTATTATGCAATACATATATCCTGATTTGGCATGACTCACAGAACTTGCAGTACAAAGGATTTTTACCAGTAATATGAGACTTGAACAGAAATGAGATAAATGTCACTTTCACTGGTTTTGCAGGTTTAGAGACACATATTGCATTGCTGTAGCGCCCCCATTTGACCAATCGGCACCAAATTTGGAGGGCCCTTACCCACTACGGTCCTTGATGACATATTCAAGTTTGGTAGTGATTGGCTGAGGCAGGCCTGAGATACAGCTGTCTGATTGAAGTGGGCGTGGCACCTGTATGGTCTGGATGTGGCTGGTCGCCGTACCTTATAGAAAGTTTAGGATTTTTTGAATAATTGTGTACCAGGACTGTCTCCTGATTTGAATGATACCAGATTTACATAGGTTGGTTGAAAATCCAAGGAGGTTAACGAAATGTCATGTTTTTAGACTCCTATAAAATACGCAAAAGCGGAAAGAGATAGGATGAAGTTCTACATGGATTTGAATTTGGCATGGGCCAGTGCATTAGATAAGTAACAAATCTCAATTTTATCATTAACAGTTCAATAGAAATAAGCAGAAATGCAAATCCTGTCGCTGTAGCGCCCCCATGTGGACAATTGGGGTGGCCTTCGCAGGGGTTGCTAGGGGTTAGGAGACAAATGTACAAGCCTATTTTTGTTCAGATCAGCTGTTGTTAAGCCTGTCAAAGGCCTGTCAGAATGCTGCTTGATTTTGATTGGCTGATGGTGGCTAGGGTTTTATGACAAATGACTGCCCTGATAGATTCCTGACCTCAGGCTTCAGAGTAGTACATGTATGCCAAATTTCATTTGGATCGGTCAAGGAAGTCAGGAGATATTGGCAGTTTTTAGTTGTAGCGCCCCCTATTGACGAAATGCGGCCCGCCTTCAATAGTGTCCCCAGAATTTGGTACAGAGATAGGATTTCAAATTTGGTGAAGGTAGGCTAAGGTATGGCCAAGTTATAACAGTCAGACCAATACTGGCTAAATTTACGTAGACTTTGGGCGTGGCTAGTGGCCGTATGATAGACCAATATCAGGGTTATTTGAATTATTATTCATCAGCTCAGAGACCTGATCGGGTTTATACCTCATTTGTCTGATTCCGTCAGACGGTGTAGGAATTACAAGCAAAAGTAGGTTTTGCAAATTATGCAAATTAGAAAAAATCTAAGTAGGCGGAGCTTCATATTCCAAATGGCAAGTTGGTAGGGCAAGGATGTCTCTATCAGTAGAAATATGAATTTCAATTATAGGACTAACAGGACAGGAGATATCAATCAAAACGCGTTAGGGGGCGCCACGGCGCCCCCATCTGGCCGACATGGTTGGGTCGGATTATCTGAGTAGCGGGGAGGAATTGACATCATCCTACCAAGTTTCATAATTCTAGCACTTACGGTTTAGGCTGTACATTCAGTTTTAGGGCAGAAAAATAATAATAATAATCCTAAGAAAAACAATAAGGTTCCATTGCACTTCGTGCTTTGGAACCTTAATAATAATCCTAAGAAAAACAATAAGTTTCCAATGCACTTCGTGCTTTGGAACCTTAAATATAACTGCAAGCAGTGATAAGCGGTTCCAAAGCTAATGGAAAGAATAAGTGGGTAGAAATGGAGTACATGGAATAAAATGAAAAGTTCAATAATAATAGGACATGAAATAGAGACTGTAATTGCTGGCCAATGCATTTAAATAGTCAGAAAGTAGGAAACAGTACTACAATAGCATGAGATCTGACATGTTGATGTTACAGTAGAAACGTTTAGTTAGGATAAGAAAAAGGGTGGATGAGAAACAGGAGGAAAATGTAATTGCACCTGCTTAGGAGAAATATCACCAATGTAGATCTGTCTGGTGAAGTGCCTGAGCTTGACTGAATATATGGTTTGGGATGATGGCATATGAACAGTGGCTGTAGCGCCCCTGTTTGACTGATCGGCACCAAAGTTGGTGGGTCTCTGTGGGAGGCCGTGCTACATTAGTGGGTAAAATTTGGTGAGAATCGGATGAAGAATGCCTGAGATTTAGCTGTTTGATTGAAATAGGAATTGAAATGGTTTGGCCAGCAGGTGGAGCCTGCGCTCCATGGATAAATTCTATTCAATATTTTTAGGCCTTCTCAGCCAAGTTTGCTCTTAGACACATATGAACAGTCGCCATAGCGCCCCCGTTTGACCGATCGACATCAAAGTTGGAGGGTCTGTCTGTGGGCCAGTGCTACATTAGTGGGTGAAATTTTGTGAGGATTGGATGAAGCAAGCCTGAGATTTAGCTGTTTGACCTAAGGTGGATCTTAGGAGTATACAGATAGTGGCCATAGCACCCCCGTTTGACCGATCGGCATCAAAGTTTGAGGGTATGTCTGTAGACCAGTGCTACATAAGTGGATCAAATTTCGTGAGGATTGGATGAAGCATGCCTGAGATTTAGCTGTTTGATTGAAATCGGCTTATAAATGATGCAGGTTGGGTGTGGCTGGTGGCCATATTATACAGAAAGGTCAGGTATTTTTTAATAATCATCCCTGACGGCAGTGTCTTGATTGACTTGACACCAGAATCACTTACATGGGGTGTAGATTGTTAAAGTTATAGGAATATTTCATTTAATCCGTTTTTAAATATCACAAGGGAATGCAGATGACTGTTATTATGCAATACATATATCTTGATTTGGCATGACTCACAGAACTTGCAGTACAAAGGATTTTTACCAGTAATATGAGACTTGAACAGAAATGAGATAAATGTCACTTTCACTGGTTTTGCAGGTTTAGAGACACATATTGCATTGCTGTAGTGCCCCCGTTTGACCAATCGGCACCAAATTTGGAGGGCCCTTACCCACTACCGTCCTTGATGACATATTCATGTTTGGTAGTGATTGGCTGAGGCAGGCCTGAGATACAGCTGTCTGATTGAAGTGGGCGTGGCACCTGTATGGTCTGGATGTGGCTGGTCGCCGTACCTTATAGAAAGTTTAGGATTTTTTGAATAATTGTATACCAGGACTGTCTCCTGATTTGAATAATACTAGATATACATAGGTTGGTTGAAAATCCAAGGAGGTTAACGAAATGTCATGTTTTTAGACTCCTATAAAATACGCAAAAGCGGAAAGAGATAGGATGAAGTTCTACATGGATTTGAATTTGGCATGGGCCAGTGCATTAGATAAGTAACAAATCTCAATTTTATCATTAACAGTTCAATAGAAATAAGCAGAAATGCAAATCCTGTCGCTGTAGCGCCCCCATGTGGACAATTGGGGTGGCCTTCGCAGGGGTTGCTAGGGGTTAGGAGACAAATGTACAAGCCTATTTTTGTTCAGATCAGCTGTTGTTAAGCCTGTCAAAGGCCTGTCAGAATGCTGCTTGATTTTGATTGGCTGATGGTGGCTAGGGTTTTATGATTAATGACTGCCCTGATAGATACCTGACCTCAGGCTTCAGAGTAGTACATGTATGCCAAATTTCATTTGGATCGGTAAAGGCAGTCAGGAGATATTGGCAGTTTTTAGTTGTAGCGCCCCCTATTGACGAAATGCGGCCCGCCTTCAACAGTGTCCCCAGAATGGGGTACGGGGATAGGATTTAAAATTTGGTGAAGGTAGGCTAGGGTATGGCCAAGTTATAACAGTCAGACCAATACTAGCTAAATTTAGGTAGTCTTTGGGCGTGGCTAGTGGCTGTATCATACACAAATGTCAGGGTTATTTGAATGATTATGGATCAGCTCACAGACCTGATCAGTTTGATACCTCATTTGTCTGATTCCGTCAGACGGTGTAGGAATTACAAGCAAAAGTAGGTTTTGCAAATTATGCAAATTAGCAAAAAATCTAAGTAGGCGGAGCTTAATAGTCCAAATGGCAAGTTGGTAGGGCAAGGATGTCTCTATCAGTAGAAATATGAATTTCAATTATAGGACTAACAGGACAGGAGATATCAATCAAAACACGTTAGGGGGCGCCACGGCGCCCCCATCTGGCCGACATGGTTGGGTCGGATTATCTGAGTAGCGGGGAGGAATTGACATCATCCTACCAAGTTTCATAATTCTAGCACTTACAGTTTGGGCTGCCCATTCAGTTTTAGGGCAGAAAAATAATAATAATAATAATAAAATATAACTGCAAGCATTGATAAATGGTTCCAAAGCTAATGGAAAGAATAGGTGGGTAGACATGGAGTACACAGCATAAAATGAAAAGTTCAATAATAATGGGACATGAAATAGAGACTGTAATTGCTGGCCAATGCATTTAAATAGTCAGAAAGTAGGAAATACTACTACAATAGCATGAGAAGCTAATGGACAGAATAGGCTGATCATTTAGACAGAAGAAAGGCTGAAAGTATTCAATGGCATTTTATAAATGGAGCAAGGGCTCCACCTGCTAGATAATTTATTACAAAATTGCAATTGCTGCAGTTTACACAGCCTAAAGTATAATTGAAGGCTGATAAATTTGTAAAAGTCAGATGGCAGGACAGTAAAAGGAAATTGAAAATATGGACTCAGATGAAGGAGTGGGTGATTAATCTTTGAATGTTTGATGGAAAATAAGGATATTTCAGCTGAATTAACTAAGGTGGGTCTTAGACATATATGAACAGTGGCTGTAGCGCCCCCGTTTGACTGATCGGCACCAAAGTTGGTTGGTCTCTCTGGGAGGCCGTGCTACATTAGTGGGTAAAATTTGGTGAGAATCGGATGAAGCATGCCTGAGATTTAGCTGTTTGATTGAAATAGGAATTGAAATGGTTTGGCCAGCAGGTGGAGCCTGCGCTCCATGGATAAATTCTATTCAATATTTTTAGGCCTTCTCAGCCAAGTTTGCTCTTAGACACATATGAACAGTCGCCATAGCGCCCCCGTTTGACCGATCGACATCAAAGTTGGAGGGTCTGTCTGTGGGCCAGTGCTACATTAGTGGGTGAAATTTTGTGAGGATTGGATGAAGCAAGCCTGAGATTTAGCTGTTTGACCTAAGGTGGATCTTAGGAGTATACAGATAGTGGCCATAGCACCCCCGTTTGACCGATCGGCATCAAAGTTTGAGGGTATGTCTGTAGACCAGGGCTACATAAGTGGATCAAATTTTGTGAGGATTGGATGAAGCAAGCCTGAGATTTAGCTGTTTGACCTAAGGTGGATCTTAGGAGTATACAGATAGTGGCCATAGCACCCCCGTTTGACCGATCGGCATCAAAGTTTGAGGGTATGTCTGTAGACCAGTGCTACATAAGTGGATCAAATTTCGTGAGGATTGGATGAAGCATGCCTGAGATTTAGCTGTTTGATTGAAATCGGCTTATAAATGATGCAGGTTGGGTGTGGCTGGTGGCCATATTATACAGAAAGGTCAGGTATTTTTTAATAATCATCCCTGACGGCAGTGTCTTGATTGACTTGACACCAGAATCACTTACAACAACAACAACAACAACAAATTTATTTTTATATAGCGCATTATCACAACATTACATTGTCTCAAAGCGCTTTACAGTATCCTCACCCAAAGCCCCCAGTGAGTAAGCCATAGGCGACAGTGGCAAGGAAAAACTCCCTAGAAGGAAGAAACCTTGAGAGGGACCAGACTCAAAGGGGAAGCCCATCCTCCAGGGGCCGGCAGGGATAGTCAAATAGAGAGAGGAGAGCAAGGAAGATAAGCCAATGCCGAAGCCGAGTCTTCTTCCAATTGTCAGGCAACCAGAGGTAAGGCAGCGGGTCATACACGGAAGAACAGAACGGCGAGCTGGATGCAGGGACGTCACTGGTGGTGGTCGGGTGTGCTGGATATCTTGATAGATTGAGGTCTCCAGGCATCACCCCCAGGAGGAGTAGGGGAAATAAAATGTACAATTAGGCATAGTAGAGGAGGCTATTGGCAGTGCTAAAAGCTAGGTGAGTACAATATGAAGTGCAATCTGCAAGCTCCGGCAGATATGGCTATGGCAGCATCAGTAGGAGGGAGAGGCAAGTGGGAATGCCGGCATGGGGAGTCCCTGAAATGTCAGCACTCCAGTTCCACAAGAGATTGCAAAGCTAGAGTGACAGCACTGACAATCCAGTTCATCCAAAGCCAATGGCACCGATCCCCACCCAGCTCTACACCTCACACTACAGGTCTGACTGGGAGTGAAGAGTTAGCTAGGGCTAGAACTAGTGTCCCTATACGCTAAACTAAACAGGTGTGTTTTTAGTCTGGACTTGAATATTGAGAGTGAACCTGAAACCCGCACATCCGGTGGAAGACCATTCCACAGCAGAGGAGCTTTGTAGGAGAAAGCTCTGCAGCCTGCCGTAGCTCTTTCTACCCTAGGCACTAACAGATATCCCATGGCTTGAGAGCGAAGCAAGCGTGGAGGGTTGTATGTGGTCAGCAGTTCACTAAGGTATTCTGGTGCAAGGCCATTTAGTGCTTTATAAGTTAATAGCAGTATTTTATAGTCAATTCGAGACTTAACTGGCAGCCAATGAAGAGAGGATAAGACCGGTGTAATATGATCAAATTTTTTAGTGTTTGTTAGAACTCTGGCTGCAGCATTCTGTACCATCTGAAGTTTATGCAAGGATCCAGACGAGCAACCCGATAGGAGGGCATTACAGTAATCCAGTCTGGAACTTACGAAGGCATGTATTAGTTTTTCTGCATCATTAAGTGAGAGCATCTTACGAAGCTTGGCTATGTTCCGTAGATGATAAAATGCAGTTCTAGTAATACTTCTTATGTGAGCATCAAAGCATAGATCTGAATCGACAAGAACGCCAAGATTTCTAACTACCATGTTAGGTTGTGTAGGAAGGTTACCAACGTTGAGGTGGCGGAACTTATTTCTAGCAGCCTTGGGACCAATTACCAGAACTTCTGTTTTTTCTGTGTTTAACATAAGGAAATTTTTTGCCATCCAGCACTGGATATCTAATAGACAGTCTTCTAACCGAGATAGCAGTGATATATCATCAGGGTTAACAGATATGTATAACTGTGTATCATCTGCATAACAATGAAACCCAATACCATGATTTCTAATAATGTTACCAAGAGGTAGCATGTATAGGGTAAACAGTAGCGGGCCCAGGACTGATCCCTGTGGGACACCATATTCAACTTTAGTGGCCTTGGATGATTCATTGTTCACATGGGCATACTGATAGCGATCAGACAAATATGAGCGGAACCAAGAGAGCGCTGTCCCTGTAATGCCAACTACACCTTCTAACCGGTCCAAGAGGATATTATGGTCCACAGTATCGAACGCTGCAGTTAAATCTAGCAATACCAACAGAGATACACAGCCACGGTCAGAAGCCACAAGTAGATCATTCATTACTTTGACTAGAGCAGTTTCTGTGCTATGGTTTGGTCTAAAGCCAGACTGATATAATTCATTGGCATTAGTTTTTTGTAGGAAAGAGGACAACTGACGAACTACAACCTTTTCCATGATCTTTGAAATGAAAGGAAGATTTGAGATAGGTCTATAGTTTCCTAAAACACTGGGTTCAAGATTTGGTTTCTTTAGGACGGGTCTGATAACAGCCATTTTAAAAGGTTTTGGAACATATCCAAGCCTAAGAGAAGAGTTTAACACATTTAACACGGTAGTGCCAATCTGTGGTGCAATTTCCTTGAAGAATTTTGTAGGAATTGGGTCTACAAGGCTAGTAGAGGATTTACAGGAGAAAATTAAGCTCAAAAGTTCTGAGTGTGTAATAGGAATGAATGATTCAAAGGTCTCATTATTGGTAGGCATAAGACTAGCAGGAGGCAGGCAGCCGTAAGTAGGTAAAGGTGTGCACTGTATAGTCTGTCTAATTGTAGTTATCTTACCATTAAAAAATGTAAGAAAGTCATCACTCTTAAGAGCTTGTGGGATTTGCAAGTTTAATGAGGAATTCTGTGTTATCCTAGCCACGGATTCAAATAGGAATTTAGGATTGGTTTTGTTCATGTCTATTAATCTGGAGAGATACACAGACCGAGCAGTTACTAGTGCTTGTCTGTATTTAGAGAGGCTCTCTTTCCAGGCAGATTTGAAAACTTCCAGTTTAGTTGAGCGCCATTTTCGCTCTAGCTTGCGTGATGCCTGTTTGAGTTCACGTGTATTATCAGAGTACCAGGGGGCAGGTTTGTTATTGCTATGCTTTATACTCCTAAGTGGAGCCACAAGATCTAGAGTGCTGCGAAGGGATTTTTCCATGTTTGAAGTTGCCTGTTCAAGTTCATTTACACACGATGCTTCAGATGTAAGGCTAAAGGACTGTGGAAGTTGTTTCATAAATGTTGTTGTAGTTAGTGTCTTAATAGAACGTCTGATTCTATACTTTGGAGTGGTGGTCAACAGGAGGCTATACTGGATTTCAAATGTTAACAAGTAATGATCTGAGAGCAGAGGACTCTGTGGCATAATAGACACATGTTCTACCAGGATGCCATGACTAATGATCAAATCAAGGGTATGGTTACAGACATGAGTAGGCCCGACTACATTCTGACATACACCTACAGAGTCAAGAATAGCTGCAAACGCTGTTTTTAAAGGATCATTATCCTTCTCCATATGAATGTTAAAATCACCCACAATAACGGCTTTGTCAGTACTGACCACCAGGTTTGTTAAGAAATCAGCAAATTCCTTAAGAAAATCACTGTACGGCCCAGGCGGTCTATACACAATAACCATGGTGATTTGGGGTGACGAACTAGAAAGAGATGAGCCAGCAAGGCTAAGAACAAGAGTTTCAAATGTGCTGAAACTCACACCACATTTCTCAGACACTCCTAAGTTGGACTGAAAAATTGCAGCAACACCACCACCTTTGCGATTTGGTCGCGGGTTATGCTTATAACTGTATTCCGCTGGAGTAGATTCATTTAGTGCCATGAATTCATCTGGTTTAAGCCAGGTCTCAGTAAGGCACAGGGCACCAAGACTAAAATCAGTAATTATTTCATTTATTAATAGTGCTTTAGGGGCCAGTGATCTTATATTCAGAAGTCCAAGTTTAAGTTTAAATATTGCATCACAACTGTTTTCTAGTAACGGATTCATTGTGATTTTAATTAAGTTATTATGGCACACTCCACGGTGGAATAGTCCTCCATGATTAAAGACGCGGGGAGCAGACACAGTCTCAATGAAATGAACCCTAGGCGACGACTCTAAGCGACTAGCAGGCGGTCGGTTATGCCGGTTTGCCTGCCGCCTGGACTTGGCTCTAGTTAGTCAGCGATTTGCCTGTAGACTACGAGCTATGCTTTTAGACAGGAGGTCGGCACCAGCCCGCGAGGGGTGAATACCGTCCCTCTTCAAAAGCCCAGGCCTACCCCAGAACATCCTCCAGTTGTCTATATAACCTACACCATTTATCGGGCACCATTCCGACAGCCAGCGATGTAGCGACGATAATCTGCTGTACATTTCATCGCCACGTCTAGCAGGGATGGGGCCAGAGCACGTTACTGACACACACATCTTCTTCGCAATGTTGCACACCTCTTTAAAATTTGCCTTTGTGATCTCCGATTGCCTCAATCGGACATCATTAGTGCCGACGTGGATAACTATCTGAGAGTATTTACGTTTACTTTTAGCCAGCACTTTTAAATTTGCCGAGATGTCGGTCGCTCTGGCACCCGGGAGACAATTTACAATGGTCGCTGGAGTCGCTACTCTCACGTTTCTTAGAATAGAATCACCAATTATTAGAGCACTTTCAACAGGCGTCTCAGTGGGAGTTTCACTGAGTGGGGAGAACCTGTTGGAAACGCGGATAGGCGAATGGTGCCGGTGTAAGTTTGGTTTGGATTTGCGACTATGCCGCCGGGTCGTCACCCACTCGCCTTGCTGCGAAGGCTCTGCTGCCGGAGCAGGGGGAGACTTACTGGCTATCGCGGACATATCCGGAGCCGCTAACACTGAGTCAATAAAACTCTCATTCTCCTGAATGTTATGTAACGTCCGGATACGTCCCTCTAACACTACAATCTTCTCCGTCAGTCTAGCGACTAACTGACACTTCTCACATGTATAAATACCGCTAATGACTGGAGAAGAATAGCTAAACATATTACACTCAGAACACGGAACAGTAGACATGGCGTTGTACTTACGTAAACTGAGGCTGTAAGGCTGGAAGCACCTTCTTAATTTAACGAAGATCGTGGGTCGGTACTTGCGTAGGTGATTAATCCGTCGGGGACTGGGAAATTTTATTTATTTATTTTGGAGGATTATTAATCTTGCGAAGCTTTTTCCCAATGACTTAACTCGAATTATTATTTAGGTGATATCTATGGTTTCAAAGTTCGCGCGCTAGCAGTCAGTATCACTCTCGCAGGAAACAGGAAATGACTTACATGGGGTGTAGATTGTTAAAGTTATAGGAATATTTCATTTAATCCGTTTTTAAATATCACAAGGGAATGCAGATGACTGTTATTATGCAATACATATATCTTGATTTGGCATGACTCACAGAACTTGCAGTACAAAGGATTTTTACCAGTAATATGAGACTTGAACAGAAATGAGATAAATGTCACTTTCACTGGTTTTGCAGGTTTAGAGACACATATTGCATTGCTGTAGCGCCCCCGTTTGACCGATCGGCACCAAATTTGGAGGGCCCTTACCCACTACCGTCCTTGATGACTTATTCAAGTTTGGTCATGATTGGCTGAGGCAGGCCTGAGATACAGCTGTCTGATTGAAGTGGGCGTGGCACCTGTATGGTCTGGATGTGGCTGGTCGCCGTACCTTATAGAAAGTTTAGGATTTTTTGAATAATTGTATACCAGGACTGTCTCCTGATTTGAATGATATCAGAATTACATAGGTTGGTTGAAAATCCAAGGAGGTTAACGAAATGTCATGTTTTTAGACTCCTATAAAATACGCAAAAGCGGAAAGAGATAGGATGAAGTTCTACATGGCTTTGAATTTGGCATGGGCCAGTGCATTAGATAAGTAACAAATCTCAATTTTATCATTAACAGTTCAATAGAAATAAGCAGAAATGCAAATCCTGTCGCTGTAGCGCCCCCATGTGGACAATTGGTGTGGCCTTCGCAGGGATTGCTAGTGGTTAGGAGACAAATGTACAAGCCTATTTTTGTTCAGATCAGCTGTTGTTAAGCCTGTCAAAGGCCTGTCAGAATGCTGCTTGATTTTGATTGGCTGATGGTGGCTAGGGTTTTATGATTAATGACTGCCCTGATAGATACCTGACCTCAGGCTTCAGAGTAGTACATGTATGCCAAATTTCATTTGGATCGGTCAAGGAAGTCAGGAGATATTGGCAGTTTTTAGTTGTAGCGCCCCCTATTGACGAAATGCGGCCCGCCTTCAACAGTGTCCCCAGAATGGGGTACGGGGATAGGATTTAAAATTTGGTGAAGGTAGGCTAGGGTATGGCCAAGTTATAACAGTCAGACAAATACTAGCTAAATTTAGGTAGTTTTTGGGCGTGGCTAGTGGCTGTATGATAGACCAATATCAGGGTTATTTGAATTAGTATTCATCAGCTCAGAGACCTGATCGGTTTGATACCTCATTTGTCTGATTCCGTCAGACGGTGTAGGAATTACAAGCAAAAGTAGGTTTTGCAAATTATGCAAATTAGCAAAAAATCTAAGTAGGCGGAGCTTAATAGTCCAAATGGCAAGTTGGTAGGGCAAGGATGTCTCTATCAGTAGAAATATGAATTTCAATTATAGGACTAACAGGACAGGAGATATCAATCAAAACGCGTTAGAGGGCGCCACGGCGCCCCCATCTGGCCGACATGGTTGGGTCGGATGATCTGAGTAGCGGGGAGGAATTGACATCATCCTACCAAGTTTCATAATTCTAGCACTTACGGTTTAGGCTGTACATTCAGTTTTAGGGCAGAAAAATAATAATAATAATCCTAAGAAAAAC
Source organism: Brienomyrus brachyistius (assembly GCF_023856365.1). NCBI lineage: Eukaryota > Metazoa > Chordata > Actinopteri > Osteoglossiformes > Mormyridae > Brienomyrus > Brienomyrus brachyistius. Next base: position 138,015 of record NW_026042382.1, on the reverse strand, counting down.
AATAAGGTTCCATTGCACTTCGTGCTTTGGAACCTTAATAATAATCCTAAGAAAAACAATAAGGTTCCATTGCACTTCGTGCTTTGGAACCTTAATAATAATAATCCTAAGAAAAACAATAAGTTTCCATAGCACTTCGTGCTTTGGAACCTTAAATATAACTGCAAGCATTGATAAATGGTTCCAAAGCTAATGGAAAGAATAGGTGGGTAGACATGGAGTACACAGCATAAAATGAAAAGTTCAATAATAATGGGACATGAAATAGAGACTGTAATTGCTGGCCAATGCATTTAAATAGTCAGAAAGTAGGAAATACTACTACAATAGCATGAGAAGCTAATGGACAGAATAGGCTGATCATTTAGACAGAAGAAAGGCTGAAAGTATTCAATGGCATTTTATAAATGGAGCAAGGGCTCCACCTGCTAGATAATTTATTACAAAATTGCAATTGCTGCAGTTTACACAGCCTAAAGTATAATTGAAGGCTGATAAATTTGTAAAAGTCAGATGGCAGGACAGTAAAAGGAAATTGAAAATATGGACTCAGATGAAGGAGTGGGTGATTAATCTTTGAATGTTTGATGGAAAATAAGGATATTTCAGCTGAATTAACTAAGGTGGGTCTTAGACATATATGAACAGTGGCTGTAGCGCCCCCGTTTGACTGATCGGCACCAAAGTTGGTTGGTCTCTCTGGGAGGCCGTGCTACATTAGTGGGTAAAATTTGGTGAGAATCGGATGAAGCATGCCTGAGATTTAGCTGTTTGATTGAAATAGGAATTGAAATGGTTTGGCCAGCAGGTGGAGCCTGCGCTCCATGGATAAATTCTATTCAATATTTTTAGGCCTTCTCAGCCAAGTTTGCTCTTAGACACATATGAACAGTCGCCATAGCGCCCCCGTTTGACCGATCGACATCAAAGTTGGAGGGTCTGTCTGTGGGCCAGTGCTACATTAGTGGGTGAAATTTTGTGAGGATTGGATGAAGCAAGCCTGAGATTTAGCTGTTTGACCTAAGGTGGATCTTAGGAGTATACAGATAGTGGCCATAGCACCCCCGTTTGACCGATCGGCATCAAAGTTTGAGGGTATGTCTGTAGACCAGGGCTACATAAGTGGATCAAATTTTGTGAGGATTGGATGAAGCAAGCCTGAGATTTAGCTGTTTGACCTAAGGTGGATCTTAGGAGTATACAGATAGTGGCCATAGCACCCCCGTTTGACCGATCGGCATCAAAGTTTGAGGGTATGTCTGTAGACCAGTGCTACATAAGTGGATCAAATTTCGTGAGGATTGGATGAAGCATGCCTGAGATTTAGCTGTTTGATTGAAATCGGCTTATAAATGATGCAGGTTGGGTGTGGCTGGTGGCCATATTATACAGAAAGGTCAGGTATTTTTTAATAATCATCCCTGACGGCAGTGTCTTGATTGACTTGACACCAGAATCACTTACAACAACAACAACAACAACAAATTTATTTTTATATAGCGCATTATCACAACATTACATTGTCTCAAAGCGCTTTACAGTATCCTCACCCAAAGCCCCCAGTGAGTAAGCCATAGGCGACAGTGGCAAGGAAAAACTCCCTAGAAGGAAGAAACCTTGAGAGGGACCAGACTCAAAGGGGAAGCCCATCCTCCAGGGGCCGGCAGGGATAGTCAAATAGAGAGAGGAGAGCAAGGAAGATAAGCCAATGCCGAAGCCGAGTCTTCTTCCAATTGTCAGGCAACCAGAGGTAAGGCAGCGGGTCATACACGGAAGAACAGAACGGCGAGCTGGATGCAGGGACGTCACTGGTGGTGGTCGGGTGTGCTGGATATCTTGATAGATTGAGGTCTCCAGGCATCACCCCCAGGAGGAGTAGGGGAAATAAAATGTACAATTAGGCATAGTAGAGGAGGCTATTGGCAGTGCTAAAAGCTAGGTGAGTACAATATGAAGTGCAATCTGCAAGCTCCGGCAGATATGGCTATGGCAGCATCAGTAGGAGGGAGAGGCAAGTGGGAATGCCGGCATGGGGAGTCCCTGAAATGTCAGCACTCCAGTTCCACAAGAGATTGCAAAGCTAGAGTGACAGCACTGACAATCCAGTTCATCCAAAGCCAATGGCACCGATCCCCACCCAGCTCTACACCTCACACTACAGGTCTGACTGGGAGTGAAGAGTTAGCTAGGGCTAGAACTAGTGTCCCTATACGCTAAACTAAACAGGTGTGTTTTTAGTCTGGACTTGAATATTGAGAGTGAACCTGAAACCCGCACATCCGGTGGAAGACCATTCCACAGCAGAGGAGCTTTGTAGGAGAAAGCTCTGCAGCCTGCCGTAGCTCTTTCTACCCTAGGCACTAACAGATATCCCATGGCTTGAGAGCGAAGCAAGCGTGGAGGGTTGTATGTGGTCAGCAGTTCACTAAGGTATTCTGGTGCAAGGCCATTTAGTGCTTTATAAGTTAATAGCAGTATTTTATAGTCAATTCGAGACTTAACTGGCAGCCAATGAAGAGAGGATAAGACCGGTGTAATATGATCAAATTTTTTAGTGTTTGTTAGAACTCTGGCTGCAGCATTCTGTACCATCTGAAGTTTATGCAAGGATCCAGACGAGCAACCCGATAGGAGGGCATTACAGTAATCCAGTCTGGAACTTACGAAGGCATGTATTAGTTTTTCTGCATCATTAAGTGAGAGCATCTTACGAAGCTTGGCTATGTTCCGTAGATGATAAAATGCAGTTCTAGTAATACTTCTTATGTGAGCATCAAAGCATAGATCTGAATCGACAAGAACGCCAAGATTTCTAACTACCATGTTAGGTTGTGTAGGAAGGTTACCAACGTTGAGGTGGCGGAACTTATTTCTAGCAGCCTTGGGACCAATTACCAGAACTTCTGTTTTTTCTGTGTTTAACATAAGGAAATTTTTTGCCATCCAGCACTGGATATCTAATAGACAGTCTTCTAACCGAGATAGCAGTGATATATCATCAGGGTTAACAGATATGTATAACTGTGTATCATCTGCATAACAATGAAACCCAATACCATGATTTCTAATAATGTTACCAAGAGGTAGCATGTATAGGGTAAACAGTAGCGGGCCCAGGACTGATCCCTGTGGGACACCATATTCAACTTTAGTGGCCTTGGATGATTCATTGTTCACATGGGCATACTGATAGCGATCAGACAAATATGAGCGGAACCAAGAGAGCGCTGTCCCTGTAATGCCAACTACACCTTCTAACCGGTCCAAGAGGATATTATGGTCCACAGTATCGAACGCTGCAGTTAAATCTAGCAATACCAACAGAGATACACAGCCACGGTCAGAAGCCACAAGTAGATCATTCATTACTTTGACTAGAGCAGTTTCTGTGCTATGGTTTGGTCTAAAGCCAGACTGATATAATTCATTGGCATTAGTTTTTTGTAGGAAAGAGGACAACTGACGAACTACAACCTTTTCCATGATCTTTGAAATGAAAGGAAGATTTGAGATAGGTCTATAGTTTCCTAAAACACTGGGTTCAAGATTTGGTTTCTTTAGGACGGGTCTGATAACAGCCATTTTAAAAGGTTTTGGAACATATCCAAGCCTAAGAGAAGAGTTTAACACATTTAACACGGTAGTGCCAATCTGTGGTGCAATTTCCTTGAAGAATTTTGTAGGAATTGGGTCTACAAGGCTAGTAGAGGATTTACAGGAGAAAATTAAGCTCAAAAGTTCTGAGTGTGTAATAGGAATGAATGATTCAAAGGTCTCATTATTGGTAGGCATAAGACTAGCAGGAGGCAGGCAGCCGTAAGTAGGTAAAGGTGTGCACTGTATAGTCTGTCTAATTGTAGTTATCTTACCATTAAAAAATGTAAGAAAGTCATCACTCTTAAGAGCTTGTGGGATTTGCAAGTTTAATGAGGAATTCTGTGTTATCCTAGCCACGGATTCAAATAGGAATTTAGGATTGGTTTTGTTCATGTCTATTAATCTGGAGAGATACACAGACCGAGCAGTTACTAGTGCTTGTCTGTATTTAGAGAGGCTCTCTTTCCAGGCAGATTTGAAAACTTCCAGTTTAGTTGAGCGCCATTTTCGCTCTAGCTTGCGTGATGCCTGTTTGAGTTCACGTGTATTATCAGAGTACCAGGGGGCAGGTTTGTTATTGCTATGCTTTATACTCCTAAGTGGAGCCACAAGATCTAGAGTGCTGCGAAGGGATTTTTCCATGTTTGAAGTTGCCTGTTCAAGTTCATTTACACACGATGCTTCAGATGTAAGGCTAAAGGACTGTGGAAGTTGTTTCATAAATGTTGTTGTAGTTAGTGTCTTAATAGAACGTCTGATTCTATACTTTGGAGTGGTGGTCAACAGGAGGCTATACTGGATTTCAAATGTTAACAAGTAATGATCTGAGAGCAGAGGACTCTGTGGCATAATAGACACATGTTCTACCAGGATGCCATGACTAATGATCAAATCAAGGGTATGGTTACAGACATGAGTAGGCCCGACTACATTCTGACATACACCTACAGAGTCAAGAATAGCTGCAAACGCTGTTTTTAAAGGATCATTATCCTTCTCCATATGAATGTTAAAATCACCCACAATAACGGCTTTGTCAGTACTGACCACCAGGTTTGTTAAGAAATCAGCAAATTCCTTAAGAAAATCACTGTACGGCCCAGGCGGTCTATACACAATAACCATGGTGATTTGGGGTGACGAACTAGAAAGAGATGAGCCAGCAAGGCTAAGAACAAGAGTTTCAAATGTGCTGAAACTCACACCACATTTCTCAGACACTCCTAAGTTGGACTGAAAAATTGCAGCAACACCACCACCTTTGCGATTTGGTCGCGGGTTATGCTTATAACTGTATTCCGCTGGAGTAGATTCATTTAGTGCCATGAATTCATCTGGTTTAAGCCAGGTCTCAGTAAGGCACAGGGCACCAAGACTAAAATCAGTAATTATTTCATTTATTAATAGTGCTTTAGGGGCCAGTGATCTTATATTCAGAAGTCCAAGTTTAAGTTTAAATATTGCATCACAACTGTTTTCTAGTAACGGATTCATTGTGATTTTAATTAAGTTATTATGGCACACTCCACGGTGGAATAGTCCTCCATGATTAAAGACGCGGGGAGCAGACACAGTCTCAATGAAATGAACCCTAGGCGACGACTCTAAGCGACTAGCAGGCGGTCGGTTATGCCGGTTTGCCTGCCGCCTGGACTTGGCTCTAGTTAGTCAGCGATTTGCCTGTAGACTACGAGCTATGCTTTTAGACAGGAGGTCGGCACCAGCCCGCGAGGGGTGAATACCGTCCCTCTTCAAAAGCCCAGGCCTACCCCAGAACATCCTCCAGTTGTCTATATAACCTACACCATTTATCGGGCACCATTCCGACAGCCAGCGATGTAGCGACGATAATCTGCTGTACATTTCATCGCCACGTCTAGCAGGGATGGGGCCAGAGCACGTTACTGACACACACATCTTCTTCGCAATGTTGCACACCTCTTTAAAATTTGCCTTTGTGATCTCCGATTGCCTCAATCGGACATCATTAGTGCCGACGTGGATAACTATCTGAGAGTATTTACGTTTACTTTTAGCCAGCACTTTTAAATTTGCCGAGATGTCGGTCGCTCTGGCACCCGGGAGACAATTTACAATGGTCGCTGGAGTCGCTACTCTCACGTTTCTTAGAATAGAATCACCAATTATTAGAGCACTTTCAACAGGCGTCTCAGTGGGAGTTTCACTGAGTGGGGAGAACCTGTTGGAAACGCGGATAGGCGAATGGTGCCGGTGTAAGTTTGGTTTGGATTTGCGACTATGCCGCCGGGTCGTCACCCACTCGCCTTGCTGCGAAGGCTCTGCTGCCGGAGCAGGGGGAGACTTACTGGCTATCGCGGACATATCCGGAGCCGCTAACACTGAGTCAATAAAACTCTCATTCTCCTGAATGTTATGTAACGTCCGGATACGTCCCTCTAACACTACAATCTTCTCCGTCAGTCTAGCGACTAACTGACACTTCTCACATGTATAAATACCGCTAATGACTGGAGAAGAATAGCTAAACATATTACACTCAGAACACGGAACAGTAGACATGGCGTTGTACTTACGTAAACTGAGGCTGTAAGGCTGGAAGCACCTTCTTAATTTAACGAAGATCGTGGGTCGGTACTTGCGTAGGTGATTAATCCGTCGGGGACTGGGAAATTTTATTTATTTATTTTGGAGGATTATTAATCTTGCGAAGCTTTTTCCCAATGACTTAACTCGAATTATTATTTAGGTGATATCTATGGTTTCAAAGTTCGCGCGCTAGCAGTCAGTATCACTCTCGCAGGAAACAGGAAATGACTTACATGGGGTGTAGATTGTTAAAGTTATAGGAATATTTCATTTAATCCGTTTTTAAATATCACAAGGGAATGCAGATGACTGTTATTATGCAATACATATATCTTGATTTGGCATGACTCACAGAACTTGCAGTACAAAGGATTTTTACCAGTAATATGAGACTTGAACAGAAATGAGATAAATGTCACTTTCACTGGTTTTGCAGGTTTAGAGACACATATTGCATTGCTGTAGCGCCCCCGTTTGACCAATCGGCACCAAATTTGGAGGGCCCTTACCCACTACCTTCCTTGATGACATATTCAAGTTTGGTAGTGATTGGCTGAGGCAGGCCTGAGATACAGCTGTCTGATTGAAGTGGGCGTGGCACCTGTATGGTCTGGATGTGGCTGGTCGCCGTACCTTATAGAAAGTTTAGGATTTTTTTAATAATTGTATACCAGGACTGTCTCCTGATTTGAATGATATCAGATTTACATAGGTTGGTTGAAAATCCAAGGAGGTTAACGAAATGTCATGTTTTTAGACTCCTATAAAATACGCAAAAGCGGAAAGAGATAGGATGAAGTTCTACATGGATTTGAATTTGGCATGGGCCAGTGCATTAGATAAGTAACAAATCTCAATTTTATCATTAACAGTTCAATAGAAATAAGCAGAAATGCAAATCCTGTCGCTGTAGCGCCCCCATGTGGACAATTGGTGTGGCCTTCGCAGGGATTGCTAGGGGTTAGGAGACAAATGTACAAGCCTATTTTTGTTCAGATCAGCTGTTGTTAAGCCTGTCAAAGGCCTGTCAGAATGCTGCTTGATTTTGATTGGCTGATGGTGGCTAGGGTTTTATGATTAATGACTGCCCTGATAGATAGCTGACCTCAGGCTTCAGAGTAGTACATGTATGCCAAATTTCATTTGGATCGGTCAAGGAAGTCAGGAGATATTGGCAGTTTTTAGTTGTAGCGCCCCCTATTGACGAAATGCGGCCTGCCTTCAACAGTGTCCCCAGAATGGGGTACGGGGATAGGATTTAAAATTTGGTGAAGGTAGGCTAAGGTATGGCCAAGTTATAACAGTCAGACCAATACTGGCTAAATTTACGTAGACTTTGGGCGTGGCTAGTGGCCGTATGATAGACCAATATCAGGGTTATTTGAATTATTATTCATCAGCTCAGAGACCTGATCGGTTTTATACCTCATTTGTCTGATTCCGTCAGACGGTGTAGGAATTACAAGCAAAAGTAGGTTTTGCAAATTATGCAAATTAGCAAAAAATCTAAGTAGGCGGAGCTTAATAGTCCAAATGGCAAGTTGGTAGGGCAAGGATGTCTCTATCAGTAGAAATATGAATTTCAATTATAGGACTAACAGGACAGGAGATATCAATCAAAACGCGTTAGGGGGCGCCACGGCGCCCCTATCTGGCCGACATGGTTGGGTCGGATTATCTGAGTAGCGGGGAGGAATTGACATCATCCTACCAAGTTTCATAATTCTAGCACTTACGGTTTAGGCTGTACATTCAGTTTTAGGGCAGAAAAATAATAATAATAAATATAACTGCAAGCAGTGATAAATGGTTCCAAAGCTAATGGAAAGAATAGGTGGGTAGACATGGAGTACACAGCATAAAATGAAAAGTTCAATAATAATGGGACATGAAATAGAGACTGTAATTGCTGGCCAATGCATTTAAATAGTCTGAAAGTAGGAAATACTACTACAATAGCATGAGAAGCTAATGGACAGAATAGGCTGATCATTTAGACAGAAGAAAGGCTGAAAGTATTCAATGGCATTTTATAAATGGAGCAAGGGCTCCACCTGCTAGATAATTTATTACAAAATTGCAATTGCTGCAGTTTACACAGCCTAAAGTATAATTGAAGGCTGATAAATTTGTAAAAGTCAGATGGCAGGACAGTAAAAGGAAATTGAAAATATGGACTCAGATGAAGGAGTGGGTGATTAATCTTTGAATGTTTGATGGAAAATAAGGATATTTCAGCTGAATTAACTAAGGTGGGTCTTAGACATATATGAACAGTGGCTGTAGCGCCCCCGTTTGACTGATCGGCACCAATGTTGGTTGGTCTCTCTGGGAGGCCGTGCTACATTAGTGGGTAAAATTTGGTGAGAATCGGATGAAGCATGCCTGAGATTTAGCTGTTTGATTGAAATAGGAATTGAAATGGTTTGGCCAGCAGGTGGAGCCTGCGCTCCATGGATAAATTCTATTCAATATTTTTAGGCCTTCTCAGCCAAGTTTGCTCTTAGACACATATGAACAGTCGCCATAGCGCCCCCGTTTGACCGATCGACATCAAAGTTGGAGGGTCTGTCTGTGGGCCAGTGCTACATTAGTGGGTGAAATTTTGTGAGGATTGGATGAAGCAAGCCTGAGATTTAGCTGTTTGACCTAAGGTGGATCTTAGGAGTATACAGATAGTGGCCATAGCACCCCCGTTTGACCGATCGGCATCAAAGTTTGAGGGTATGTCTGTAGACCAGTGCTACATAAGTGGATCAAATTTCGTGAGGATTGGATGAAGCATGCCTGAGATTTAGCTGTTTGATTGAAATCGGCTTATAAATGATGCAGGTTGGGTGTGGCTGGTGGCCATATTATACAGAAAGGTCAGGTATTTTTTAATAATCATCCCTGACGGCAGTGTCTTGATTGACTTGACACCAGAATCACTTACATGGGGTGTAGATTGTTAAAGTTATAGGAATATTTCATTTAATCCGTTTTTAAATATCACAAGGGAATGCAGATGACTGTTATTATTCAATACATATATCTTGATTTGGCATGACTCACAGAACTTGCAATACAAAGGATTTTTACCAGTAATGTGAGACTTGAACAGAAATGAGATAAATGTCACTTTCACTGGTTTTGCAGGTTTAGAGACACATATTGCATTGCTGTAGCGCCCCCGTTTGACCAATCGGCACCAAATTTGGAGGGCCCTTACCCACTACCGTCCTTGATGACATATTCAAGTTTGGTAGTGATTGGCTGAGGCAGGCCTGAGATACAGCTGTCTGATTGAAGTGGGCGTGGCACCTGTATGGTCTGGATGTGGCTGGTCGCCGTACCTTATAGAAAGTTTAGGATTTTTTGAATAATTGTATACCAGGACTGTCTCCTGATTTGAATAATACTAGATATACATAGGTTGGTTGAAAATCCAAGGAGGTTAACGAAATGTCATGTTTTTAGACTCCTATAAAATACGCAAAAGCGGAAAGAGATAGGATGAAGTTCTACATGGATTTGAATTTGGCATGGGCCAGTGCATTAGATAAGTAACAAATCTCAATTTTATCATTAACAGTTCAATAGAAATAAGCAGAAATGCAAATCCTGTCGCTGTAGCGCCCCCATGTGGACAATTGGGGTGGCCTTCGCAGGGGTTGCTAGGGGTTAGGAGACAAATGTACAAGCCTATTTTTGTTCAGATCAGCTGTTGTTAAGCCTGTCAAAGGCCTGTCAGAATGCTGCTTGATTTTGATTGGCTGATGGTGGCTATGGTTTTATGATTAATGACTGCCCTGATAGATTCCTGACCTCAGGCTTCAGAGTAGTACATGTATGCCAAATTTCATTTGGATCGGTCAAGGAAGTCAGGAGATATTGGCAGTTTTTAGTTGTAGCGCCCCCTATTGACGAAATGCGGCCCGCCTTCAACAGTGTCCCCAGAATGGGGTACGGAGATAGGATTTCAAATTTGGTGAAGGTAGGCTAAGGTATGGCCAAGTTATAACAGTCAGACCAATACTGGCTAAATTTACATAGACTTTGGGCGTGGCTCGTGGCCGTATGATAGACCAATATCAGGGTTATTTGAATTAGTATTCATCAGCTCAGAGACCTGATCGGTTTGATACCTCATTTGTCTGATTCAGTCAGACGGTGTAGGAATTACAAGCAAAAGTAGGTTTTGCAAATTATGCAAATTAGCAAAAAATCTAAGTAGGCGGAGCTTCATAGTCCAAATGGCAAGTTGGTAGGGCAAGGATGTCTCTATCAGAAGAAATATGAATTTCAATTATAGGACTAACAGGACAGGAGATATCAATCAAAACGCGTTAGGGGGCGCCACGGCGCCCCCATCTGGCCGACATGGTTGGATCGGATTATCTGAGTAGCGGGGAGGAATTGACATCATCCTACCAAGTTTCACAATTCTAGCACTTACGGTTTAGGCTGTACATTCAGTTCTAGGGCAGAAAAATAATAATAATAATAATAATAATAATAATCCTAAGAAAAACAATAAGTTTCCAATGCACTTCGTGCTTTGGAACCTTAAATATAACTGCAAGCAGTGATAAGCGGTTCCAAAGCTAATGGAAAGAATAAGTGGGTAGAAATGGAGTACATGGAATAAAATGAAAAGTTCAATAATAATAGGACATAAAATAGAGACCGTAACTGCTGGGCAATGCATTTAAATAGTCAGAAAGTAGGAAATACTACTACGATAGCATGAGAAGCTAATGGACAGAATAAGTGGGTAGACATGGAGTACACAGCATAAAATGAAAAGTTCAATGGCATAAAATGAAAAGTTCAATAATAATAGGACATGAAATAGAGACTGTAATTGCTGGCCAATGCATTTAAATAGTCAGAAAGTAGGAAACAGTACTACAATAGCATGAGATCTGACATGTTGATGTTACAGTAGAAACGTTTAGTTAGGATAAGAAAAAGGGTGGATGAGAAACAGGAGGAAAATGTAATTGCACCTGCTTAGGAGAAATATCACCAATGTAGATCTGTCTGGTGAAGTGCCTGAGCTTGACTGAATATATGGTTTGGGATGATGGCATATGAACAGTGGCTGTAGCGCCCCTGTTTGACTGATCGGCACCAAAGTTGGTGGGTCTCTCTGGGAGGCCGTGCTACATTAGTGGGTAAAATTTGGTGAGAATCGGATGAAGAATGCCTGAGATTTAGCTGTTTGATTGAAATAGGAATTGAAATGGTTTGGCCAGCAGGTGGAGCCTGCGCTCCATGGATAAATTCTATTCAATACTTTTAGGCCTTCTCAGCCAAGTTTGCTCTTAGACACATATGAACAGTCGCCATAGCGCCCCCGTTTGACCGATCGACATCAAAGTTGAAGGGTCTGTCTGTGGGCCAGTGCTACATTAGTGGGTGAAATTTTGTGAGGATTGGATGAAGCAAGCCTGAGATTTAGCTGTTTGACCTAAGGTGGATCTTAGGAGTATACAGATAGTGGCCATAGCACCCCCGTTTGACCGATCGGCATCAAAGTTTGAGGGTATGTCTGTAGACCAGTGCTACATAAGTGGATCAAATTTCGTGAGGATTGGATGAAGCATGCCTGAGATTTAGCTGTTTGATTGAAATCGGCTTATAAATGATGCAGGTTGGGTGTGGCTGGTGGCCATATTATACAGAAAGGTCAGGTATTTTTTAATAATCATCCCTGACGGCAGTGTCTTGATTGACTTGACACCAGAATCACTTACATGGGGTGTAGATTGTTAAAGTTATAGGAATATTTCATTTAATCCGTTTTTAAATATCACAAGGGAATGCAGATGACTGTTATTATGCAATACATATATCTTGATTTGGCATGACTCACAGAACTTGCAGTACAAAGGATTTTTACCAGTAATATGAGACTTGAACAGAAATGAGATAAATGTCACTTTCACTGGTTTTGCAGGTTTAGAGACACATATTGCATTGCTGTAGCGCCCCCGTTTGACCAATCGGCACCAAATTTGGAGGGCCCTTACCCACTACCGTCCTTGATGACATATTCAAGTTTGGTAGTGATTGGCTGAGGCAGGCCTGAGATACAGCTGTCTGATTGAAGTGGGCGTGGCACCTGTATGGTCTGGATGTGGCTGGTCGCCGTACCTTATAGAAAGTTTAGGATTTTTTGAATAATTGTATACCAGGACTGTCTCCTGATTTGAATGATACCAGATTTACATAGGTTGGTTGAAAATCCAAGGAGGTTAACGAAATGTCATGTTTTCAGACTCCTATAAAATACGCAAAAGCGGAAAGAGATAGGATGAAGTTCTACATGGCTTTGAATTTGGCATGGGCCAGTGCATTAGATAAGTAACAAATCTCAATTTTATCATTAACAGTTCAATAGAAATAAGCAGAAATGCAAATCCTGTCGCTGTAGCGCCCCCATGTGGACAATTGGTGTGGCCTTCGCAGGGATTGCTAGGGGTTAGGAGACAAATGTACAAGCCTATTTTTGTTCAGATCAGCTGTTGTTAAGCCTGTCAAAGGCCTGTCAGAATGCTGCTTGATTTTGATTGGCTGATGGTGGCTAGGGTTTTATGACTAATGACTGCCCTGATAGATTCCTGACCTCAGGCTTCAGAGTAGTACATGTATGCCAAATTTCATTTGGATCGGTCAAGGAAGTCAGGAGATATTGGCAGTTTTTAGTTGTAGCGCCCCCTATTGACGAAATGCGGCCCGCCTTCAACAGTGTCCCCAGAATGGGGTACGGAGATAGGATTTCAAATTTGGTGAAGGTAGGCTAAGGTATGGCCAAGTTATAACAGTCAGACCAATACTGGCTAAATTTACGTAGACTTTGGGCGTGGCTAGTGGCCGTATGATAGACCAATATCAGGGTTATTTGAATTATTATTCATCAGCTCAGAGACCTGATCGGTTTGATACCTCATTTGTCTGATTCCGTCAGACGGTGTAGGAATTACAAGCAAAAGTAGGTTTTGCAAATTATGCAAATTAGCAAAAAATCTAAGTAGGCGGAGCTTCATAGTCCAAATGGCAAGTTGGTAGGGCAAGGATGTCTCTATCAGTAGAAATATGAATTTCAATTATAGGACTAACAGGACAGGAGATATCAATCAAAACGCGTTAGAGGGCGCCACGGCGCCCCCATCTGGCCGACATGGTTGGGTCGGATTATCTGAGTAGCGGGGAGGAATTGACATCATCGTACCAAGTTTCATAATTCTAGCACTTACGGTTTAGGCTGTACATTCAGTTTTAGGGCAGAAAAATAATAATAATAATAATAATCCTAAGAAAAACAATAAGGTTCCATAGCACTTCGTGCTTTGGAACCTTAATAATAATAATCCTAAGAAAAACAATAAGTTTCCATAGCACTTCGTGCTTTGGAACCTTAATAATATAACTGCAAGCAGTGATAAGCGGTTCCAAAGCTAATGGAAAGAATAAGTGGGTAGAAATGGAGTACATGGAATAAAATGAAAAGTTCAATAATAATAGGACTTAAAATAGAGACCGTAACTGCTGGGCAATGCATTTAAATAGTCAGAAAGTAGGAAATACTACTACGATAGCATGAGAAGCTAATGGACAGAATAAGTGGGTAGACATGGAGTACACAGCATAAAATGAAAAGTTCAATGGCATAAAATGAAAAGTTCAATAATAATAGGACATGAAATAGAGACTGTAATTGCTGGCCAATGCATTTAAATAGTCAGAAAGTAGGAAACAGTACTACAATAGCATGAGATCTGACATGTTGATGTTACAGTAGAAACGTTTAGTTAGGATAAGAAAAAGGGTGGATGAGAAACAGGAGGAAAATGTAATTGCACCTGCTTAGGAGAAATATCACCAATGTAGATCTGTCTGGTGAAGTGCCTGAGCTTGACTGAATATATGGTTTGGGATGATGGCATATGAACAGTGGCTGTAGCGCCCCTGTTTGACTGATCGGCACCAAAGTTGGTGGGTCTCTCTGGGAGGCCGTGCTACATTAGTGGGTAAAATTTGGTGAGAATCGGATGAAGAATGCCTGAGATTTAGCTGTTTGATTGAAATAGGAATTGAAATGGTTTGGCCAACAGGTGGAGCCTGCGCTCCATGGATAAATTCTATTCAATATTTTTAGGCCTTCTCAGCCAAGTTTGCTCTTAGACACATATGAACAGTCGCCATAGCGCCCCCGTTTGACCGATCGACATCAAAGTTGGAGGGTCTGTCTGTGGGCCAGTGCTACATTAGTGGGTGAAATTTTGTGAGGATTGGATGAAGCAAGCCTGAGATTTAGCTGTTTGACCTAAGGTGGATCTTAGGAGTATACAGATAGTGGCCATAGCACCCCCGTTTGACCGATCGGCATCAAAGTTTGAGGGTATGTCTGTAGACCAGTGCTACATAAGTGGATCAAATTTCGTGAGGATTGGATGAAGCATGCCTGAGATTTAGCTGTTTGATTGAAATCGGCTTATAAATGATGCAGGTTGGGTGTGGCTGGTGGCCATATTATACAGAAAGGTCAGGTATTTTTTAATAATCATCCCTGACGGCAGTGTCTTGATTGACTTGACACCAGAATCACTTACATGGGGTGTAGATTGTTAAAGTTATAGGAATATTTCATTTAATCCGTTTTTAAATATCACAAGGGAATGCAGATGACTGTTATTATGCAATACATATATCTTGATTTGGCATGACTCACAGAACTTGCAGTACAAAGGATTTTTACCAGTAATATGAGACTTGAACAGAAATGAGATAAATGTTACTTTCACTGGTTTTGCAGGTTTAGAGACACATATTGCATTGCTGTAGCGCCCCCGTTTGACCAATCGGCACCAAATTTGGAGGGCCCTTACCCACTACCGTCCTTGATGACATATTCAAGTTTGGTAGTGATTGGCTGAGGCAGGCCTGAGATACAGCTGTCTGATTGAAGTGGGCGTGGCACCTGTATGGTCTGGATGTGGCTGGTCGCCGTACCTTATAGAAAGTTTAGGATTTTTTGAATAATTGTATACCAGGACTGTCTCCTGATTTGAATGATATCAGATTTACATAGGTTGGTTGAAAATCCAAGGAGGTTAACGAAATGTCATGTTTTTAGACTCCTATAAAATACGCAAAAGCGGAAAGAGATAGGATGAAGTTCTACATGGATTTGAATTTGGCATGGGCCAGTGCATTAGATAAGTAACAAATCTCAATTTTATCATTAACAGTTCAATAGAAATAAGCAGAAATGCAAATCCTGTCGCTGTAGCGCCCCCATGTGGACAATTGGTGTGGCCTTCGCAGGGATTGCTAGGGGTTAGGAGACAAATGTACAAGCCTATTTTTGTTCAGATCAGCTGTTGTTAAGCCTGTCAAAGGCCTGTCAGAATGCTGCTTGATTTTGATTGGCTGATGGTGGCTAGGGTTTTATGATTAATGACTGCCCTGATAGATAGCTGACCTCAGGCTTCAGAGTAGTACATGTATGCCAAATTTCATTTGGATCGGTCAAGGAAGTCAGGAGATATTGGCAGTTTTTAGTTGTAGCGCCCCCTATTGACGAAATGCGGCCGGCCTTCAACAGTGTCCCCAGAATGGGGTACGGGGATAGGATTTAAAATTTGGTGAAGGTAGGCTAAGGTATGGCCAAGTTATAACAGTCAGACCAATACTGGCTAAATTTACGTAGACTTTGGGCGTGGCTAGTGGCCGTATGATAGACCAATATCAGGATTATTTGAATTAGTATTCATCAGCTCAGAGACCTGATCAGTTTGATACCTCATTTGTCTGATTCCGTCAGACGGTGTAGGAATTACAAGCAAAAGTAGGTTTTGCAAATTATGCAAATTAGCAAAAAATCTAAGTAGGCGGAGCTTAATAGTCCAAATGGCAAGTTGGTAGGGCAAGGATGTCTCTATCAGTAGAAATATGAATTTCAATTATAGGACTAACAGGACAGGAGATATCAATCAAAACGCGTTAGGGGGCGCCACGGCGCCCCCATCTGGCCGACATGGTTGGGTCGGATGATCTGAGTAGCGGGGAGGAATTGACATCATCCTACCAAGTTTCATAATTCTAGCACTTACGGTTTAGGCTGTACATTCAGTTTTAGGGCAGAAAAATAATAATAAAATATAACTGCAAGCAGTGATAAGCGGTTCCAAAGCTAATGGAAAGAATAAGTGGGTAGAAATGGAGTACATGGAATAAAATGAAAAGTTCAATAATAATAGGACATAAAATAGAGACCGTAACTGCTGGGCAATGCATTTAAATAGTCAGAAAGAAGGAAATACTACTACAATAGCATGAGAAGCTAATGGACAGAATAAGTGCGTAGACATGGAGTACATAGCATAAAATGAAAAGTTCAATAATAATGGGACATGAAATAGAGACTGTATTTGCTGGCCAATGCATTTAAATAGTCTGAAAGTAGGAAATACTACTACAATAGCATGAGAAGCTAATGGACAGAATAGGCTGCTCATTTAGACAGAAGAAAGGCTGAAAGTATTCAATGGCATTTTATAAATGGAGCAAGGGCTCCACCTGCTGGATAATTTATTACAAAATTGCAATTCCTGCAGTTTACACAGCCTAAAGTATAATTGAAGGCTGATAAATTTGTAAAAGTCAGATGGCAGGACAGTAAAAGGAAATTGAAAATATGGACTCAGATGAAGGAGTGGGTGATTAATCTTTGAATGTTTGATGGAAAATAAGGATATTTCAGCTGAATTAACTAAGGTGGGTCTTAGACATATATGAACAGTGGCTGTAGCGCCCCCGTTTGACTGATCGGCACCAAAGTTGGAGGGTCTGTCTGTGGGCCAGTGCTACATAAGTGGATCAAATTTCGTGAGGATGGGATGAAGCTTGCCTGAGATTTAGCTGTTTGATTGAAATAGGAATTGAAATGGTTTGGCCAGCAGGTGGAGCCTGCGCTCCATGGATAAATTCTATTCAATATTTTTAGGCCTTCTCAGCCAAGTTTGCTCTTAGACACATATGAACAGTCGCCATAGCGCCCCCGTTTGACCGATCGACATCAAAGTTGGAGGGTCTGTCTGTGGGCCAGTGCTACATTAGTGGGTGAAATTTTGTGAGGATTGGATGAAGCAAGCCTGAGATTTAGCTGTTTGACCTAAGGTGGATCTTAGGAGTATACAGATAGTGGCCATAGCACCCCCGTTTGACCGATCGGCATCAAAGTTGGAGGGTCTGTCTGTGAGCAAGTGGTACATTTGTGCATCAAATTTCGTGAGGATTGGATGAAGCATGCCTGAGATTTAGCTGTTTGATTGAAATCGGCTTATAAATGATGCAGGTTGGGTGTGGCTGGTGGCCATATTATACAGAAAGGTCAGGTATTTTTTAATAATCATCCCTGACGGCAGTGTCTTGATTGACTTGACACCAGAATCACTTACATGGGGTGTAGATTGTTAAAGTTATAGGAATATTTCATTTAATCCGTTTTTAAATATCACAAGGGAATGCAGATGACTGTTATTATGCAATACATATATCTTGATTTGGCATGACTCACAGAACTTGCAGTACAAAGGATTTTTACCAGTAATATGAGACTTGAACAGAAATGAGATAAATGTTACTTTCACTGGTTTTGCAGGTTTAGAGACACATATTGCATTGCTGTAGCGCCCCCGTTTGACCAATCGGCACCAAATTTGGAGGGCCCTTACCCACTACCGTCCTTGATGACATATTCAAGTTTGGTAGTGATTGGCTGAGGCAGGCCTGAGATACAGCTGTCTGATTGAAGTGGGCGTGGCACCTGTATGGTCTGGATGTGGCTGGTCGCCGTACCTTATAGAAAGTTTAGGATTTTTTGAATAATTGTATACCAGGACTGTCTCCTGATTTGAATGATATCAGATTTACATAGGTTGGTTGAAAATCCAAGGAGGTTAACGAAATGTCATGTTTTTAGACTCCTATAAAATACGCAAAAGCGGAAAGAGATAGGATGAAGTTCTACATGGATTTGAATTTGGCATGGGCCAGTGCATTAGATAAGTAACAAATCTCAATTTTATCATTAACAGTTCAATAGAAATAAGCAGAAATGCAAATCCTGTCGCTGTAGCGCCCCCATGTGGACAATTGGTGTGGCCTTCGCAGGGATTGCTAGGGGTTAGGAGACAAATGTACAAGCCTATTTTTGTTCAGATCAGCTGTTGTTAAGCCTGTCAAAGGCCTGTCAGAATGCTGCTTGATTTTGATTGGCTGATGGTGGCTAGGGTTTTATGATTAATGACTGCCCTGATAGATAGCTGACCTCAGGCTTCAGAGTAGTACATGTATGCCAAATTTCATTTGGATCGGTCAAGGAAGTCAGGAGATATTGGCAGTTTTTAGTTGTAGCGCCCCCTATTGACGAAATGCGGCCTGCCTTCAACAGTGTCCCCAGAATGGGGTACGGGGATAGGATTTAAAATTTGGTGAAGGTAGGCTAAGGTATGGCCAAGTTATAACAGTCAGACCAATACTGGCTAAATTTACGTAGACTTTGGGCGTGGCTAGTGGCCGTATGATAGACCAATATCAGGGTTATTTGAATTATTATTCATCAGCTCAGAGACCTGATCGGTTTTATACCTCATTTGTCTGATTCCGTCAGACGGTGTAGGAATTACAAGCAAAAGTAGGTTTTGCAAATTATGCAAATTAGCAAAAAATCTAAGTAGGCGGAGCTTAATAGTCCAAATGGCAAGTTGGTAGGGCAAGGATGTCTCTATCAGTAGAAATATGAATTTCAATTATAGGACTAACAGGACAGGAGATATCAATCAAAACGCGTTAGGGGGCGCCACGGCGCCCCTATCTGGCCGACATGGTTGGGTCGGATTATCTGAGTAGCGGGGAGGAATTGACATCATCCTACCAAGTTTCATAATTCTAGCACTTACGGTTTAGGCTGTACATTCAGTTTTAGGGCAGAAAAATAATAATAATAAATATAACTGCAAGCAGTGATAAGCGGTTCCAAAGCTAATGGAAAGAATAAGTGGGTAGAAATGGAGTACATGGAATAAAATGAAAAGTTCAATAATAATAGGACATAAAATAGAGACCGTAACTGCTGGGCAATGCATTTAAATAGTCAGAAAGTAGGAAATACTACTACGATAGCATGAGAAGCTAATGGACAGAATAAGTGGGTAGACATGGAGTACACAGCATAAAATGAAAAGTTCAATGGCATAAAATGAAAAGTTCAATAATAATAGGACATGAAATAGAGACTGTAATTGCTGGCCAATGCATTTAAATAGTCAGAAAGTAGGAAACAGTACTACAATAGCATGAGATCTGACATGTTGATGTTACAGTAGAAACGTTTAGTTAGGATAAGAAAAAGGGTGGATGAGAAACAGGAGGAAAATGTAATTGCACCTGCTTAGGAGAAATATCACCAATGTAGATCTGTCTGGTGAAGTGCCTGAGCTTGACTGAATATATGGTTTGGGATGATGGCATATGAACAGTGGCTGTAGCGCCCCTGTTTGACTGATCGGCACCAAAGTTGGTGGGTCTCTCTGGGAGGCCGTGCTACATTAGTGGGTAAAATTTGGTGAGAATCGGATGAAGAATGCCTGAGATTTAGCTGTTTGATTGAAATAGGAATTGAAATGGTTTGGCCAGCAGGTGGAGCCTGCGCTCCATGGATAAATTCTATTCAATATTTTTAGGCCTTCTCAGCCAAGTTTGCTCTTAGACACATATGAACAGTCGCCATAGCGCCCCCGTTTGACCGATCGACATCAAAGTTGGAGGGTCTGTCTGTGGGCCAGTGCTACATTAGTGGGTGAAATTTTGTGAGGATTGGATGAAGCAAGCCTGAGATTTAGCTGTTTGATTGAAATCGGCTTATAAATGATGCAGGTTGGGTGTGGCTGGTGGCCATATTATACAGAAAGGTCAGGTATTTTTTAATAATCATCCCTGACGGCAGTGTCTTGATTGACTTGACACCAGAATCACTTACATGGGGTGTAGATTGTTAAAGTTAGAGGAATATTTCATTTAATCCGTTTTTAAATATCACAAGGGAATGCAGATGACTGTTATTATGCAATACATATATCTTGATTTGGCATGACTCACAGAACTTGCAGTACAAAGGATTTTTACCAGTAATATGAGACTTGAACAGAAATGAGATAAATGTCACTTTCACTGGTTTTGCAGGTTTAGAGACACATATTGCATTGCTGTAGCGCCCCTGTTTGACCAATCGGAACCAAATTTGGAGGGCCCTTACCCACTACCGTCCTTGATGACATATTCAAGTTTGGTAGTGATTGGCTGAGGCAGGCCTGAGATACAGCTGTCTGATTGAAGTGGGCGTGGCACCTGTATGGTCTGGATGTGGCTGGTCGCCGTACCTTATAGAAAGTTTAGGATTTTTTGAATAATTGTGTACCAGGACTGTCTCCTGATTTGAATGATACCAGATTTACATAGGTTGGTTGAAAATCCAAGGAGGTTAACGAAATGTCATGTTTTTAGACTCCTATAAAATACGCAAAAGCGGAAAGAGATAGGATGAAGTTCTACATGTCTTTGAATTTGCCATGGGCCAGTGCATTAGATAAGTAACAAATCTCAATTTTATCATTAACAGTTCAATAGAAATAAGCAGAAATGCAAATCCTGTCGCTGTAGCGCCCCCATGTGGACAATTGGTGTGGCCTTCGCAGGGATTGCTAGGGGTTAGGAGACAAATGTACAAGCCTATTTTTGTTCATATCAGCTGTTGTTAAGCCTGTCAAAGGCCTGTCAGAATGCTGCTTGATTTTGATTGGCTGATGGTGGCTAGGGTTTTATGACTAATGACTGCCCTGACAGATTCTTGACCTCAGGCTTCAGAGTAGTACATGTATGCCAAATTTCATTTGGATCGGTCAAGGAAGTCAGGAGATATTGGCAGTTTTTAGTTGTAGCGCCCCCTATTGACGAAATGCGGCCCGCCTTCAACAGTGTCCCCAGAATGGGGTACGGAGATAGGATTTCAAATTTGGTGAAGGTAGGCTAAGGTATGGCCAAGTTATAACAGTCAGACCAATACTGGCTAAATTTACGTAGACTTTGGGCGTGGCTAGTGGCCGTATGATAGACCAATATCAGGGTTATTTGAATTATTATTCATCAGCTCAGAGACCTGATCGGTTTGATACCTCATTTGTCTGATTCCGTCAGACGGTGTAGGAATTACAAGCAAAAGTAAGTTTTGCAAATTATGCAAATTAGCAAAAAATCTAAGTAGGCGGAGCTTCATAGTCCAAATGGCAAGTTGGTAGGGCAAGGATGTCTCTATCAGTAGAAATATGAATTTCAATTATAGGACTAACAGGACAGGAGATATCAATCAAAACGCGTTAGAGGGCGCCACGGCGCCCCCATCTGGCCGACATGGTTGGGTCGGATTATCTGAGTAGCGGGGAGGAATTGACATCATCCTACCAAGTTTCATAATTCTAGCACTTACGGTTTAGGCTGTACATTCAGTTTTAGGGCAGAAAAATAATAATAATAATAATAAATATAACTGCAAGCAGTGATAAGCGGTTCCAAAGCTAATGGAAAGAATAAGTGGGTAGAAATGGAGTACATGGAATAAAATGAAAAGTTCAATAATAATAGGACATAAAATAGAGACCGTAACTGCTGGGCAATGCATTTAAATAGTCAGAAAGTAGGAAATACTACTACGATAGCATGAGAAGCTAATGGACAGAATAAGTGGGTAGACATGGAGTACACAGCATAAAATGAAAAGTTCAATAATAATAGGACATGAAATAGAGACTGTAATTGCTGGCCAATGCATTTAAATAGTCAGAAAGTAGGAAGCAGTACTACAATAGCATGAGATCTGACATGTTGATGTTACAGTAGAAATGTTTAGTTAGGATAAGAAAAAGGGTGGATGAGAAACAGGAGGAAAATGTAATTGCATCTACTTAGGAGAAATATCACCAATGTAGATCTGTCTGGTGAAGTGCCTGAGCTTGACTGAATATATGGTTTGGGATGATGGCATATGAACAGTGGCTGTAGCGCCCCCGTTTGACCGATCGACATCAAAGTTGGAGGGTCTGTCTGTGGGCCAGTGCTACATTAGTGGGTGAAATTTTGTGAAGATTGGATGAAGCAAGCCTGAGATTTAGCTGTTTGACCTAAGGTGGATCTTAGGGGTATACAGATAGTGGCCATAGCACCCCCGTTTGATCGATCGGCATCAAAGTTTGAGGGTATGTCTGTAGACCAGTGCTACATAAGTGGATCAAATTTCGTGAGGATTGGATGAAGCATGCCTGAGATTTAGCTGTTTGATTGAAATCGGCTTATAAATGATGCAGGTTGGGTGTGGCTGGTGGCCATATTATACATAAAGGTCAGGTATTTTTTAATAATCATCCCTGACGGCAGTGTCTTGATTGACTTGACACCAGAATCACTTACATGCGGTGTAGATTGTTAAAGTTATAGGAATATTTCATTTAATCCATTTTTAAATATCACAAGGGAATGCAGATGACTGTTATTATGCAATACATATATCTTGATTTGGCATGACTCACAGAACTTGCAGTACAAAGGATTTTTACCAGTAATATGAGACTTGAACAGAAATGAGATAAATGTCACTTTCACTGGTTTTGCAGGTTTAGAGACACATATTGCATTGCTGTAGCGCCCCCGTTTGACCAATCGGCACCAAATTTGGAGGGCCCTTACCCACTGCCGTCCTTGATGGCATATTCAAGTTTGGTAGTGATTGGCTGAGGCAGGCCTGAGATACAGCTGTCTGATTGAAGTGGGCGTGGCACCTGTATGGTCTGGATGTGGCTGGTCGCCGTACCTTATAGAAAGTTTAGGATTTTTTGAATAATTGTATACCAGGACTGTCTCCTGATTTGAATAATACTAGATATACATAGGTTGGTTGAAAATCCAAGGAGGTTAACGAAATGTCATGTTTTTAGACTCCTATAAAATACGCAAAAGCGGAAAGAGATAGGATGAAGTTCTACATGGATTTGAATTTGGCATGGGTCAGTGCATTAGATAAGTAACAAATCTCAATTTTATCCTTAACAGTTCAATAGAAATAAGCAGAAATGCAAATCCTGTCGCTGTAGCGCCCCCATGTGGACAATTGGGGTGGCCTTCGCAGGGGTTGCTAGGGGTTATGAGCCAAATGTACAAGCCTATTTTTGTTCAGATCAGCTGTTGTTAAGCCTGTCAAAGGCCTGTCAGAATGCTGCTTGATTTTGATTGGCTGATGGTGGCTAGGGTTTTATGACTAATGACTGCCCTGATAGATTCCTGACCTCAGGCTTCAGAGTAGTACATGTATGCCAAATTTCATTTGGATCGGTAAAGGAAGTCAGGAGATATTGGCAGTTTTTAGTTGTAGCGCCCCCTATCGACGAAATGCGGCCCGCCTTCAATAGTGTCCCCAGAATTTGGTACGGAGATAGGATTTCAAATTTGGTGAAGGTAGGCTAAGGTATGGCCAAGTTATAACAGTCAGACCAATACTGGCTAAATTTACGTAGACTTTGGGCGTGGCTAGTGGCCGTATGATAGACCAATATCAGGGTTATTTGAATTATTATTCATCAGCTCAGAGACCTGATCAGTTTGATACCTCATTTGTCTGATTCCGTCAGACGGTGTAGGAATTACAAGCAAAAGTAGGTTTTGCAAATTATGCAAATTAGCAAAAAATCTAAGTAGGCGGAGCTTAATAGTCCAAATGGCAAGTTGGTAGGGCAAGGATGTCTCTATCAGTAGAAATATGAATTTCAATTATAGGACTAACAGGACAGGAGATATCAATCAAAACGCGTTAGGGGGCGCCACGGCGCCCCCATCTGGCCGACATGGTTGGGTCGGATTATCTGAGTAGCGGGGAGGAATTGACATCATCCTACCAAGTTTCATAATTCTAGCACTTACGGTTTAGGCTGTACATTCAGTTTTAGGGCAGAAAAATAATAATAATAATAATAATAATAATAATCCTAAGAAAAACAATAAGTTTCCATAGCACTTCGTGCTTTGGAACCTTAATAATATAACTGCAAGCATTGATAAGCGGTTCCAAAGCTAATGGAAAGAATAAGTGGGTAGAAATGGAGTACATGGAATAAAATGAAAAGTTCAATAATAATAGGACATAAAATAGAGACCGTAACTGCTGGGCAATGCATTTAAATAGTCAGAAAGTAGGAAATACTACTACGATAGCATGAGAAGCTAATGGACAGAATAAGTGGGTAGACATGGAGTACACAGCATAAAATGAAAAGTTCAATAATAATAGGACATGAAATAGAGACTGTAATTGCTGGCCAATGCATTTAAATAGTCAGAAAGTAGGAAGCAGTACTACAATAGCATGAGATCTGACATGTTGATGTTACAGTAGAAACGTTTAGTTAGGATAAGAAAAAGGGTGGATGAGAAACAGGAGGAAAATGTAATTGCACCTGCTTAGGAGAAATATCACCAATGTAGATCTGTCTGGTGAAGTGCCTGAGCTTGACTGAATATATGGTTTGGGATGATGGCATATGAACAGTGGCTGTAGCGCCCCTGTTTGACTGATCGGCACCAAAGTTGGTGGGTCTCTCTGGGAGGCCGTGCTACATTAGTGGGTAAAATTTGGTGATAATCGGATGAAGAATGCCTGAGATTTAGCTGTTTGATTGAAATAGGAATTGAAATGGTTTGGCCAGCAGGTGGAGCCTGCGCTCCATGGATAAATTCTATTCAATATTTTTAGGCCTTCTCAGCCAAGTTTGCTCTTAGACACATATGAACAGTCGCCATAGCGCCCCCGTTTGACCGATCGACATCAAAGTTGGAGGGTCTGTCTGTGGGCCAGTGCTACATTAGTGGGTGAAATTTTGTGAGGATTGGATGAAGCAAGCCTGAGATTTAGCTGTTTGACCTAAGGTGGATCTTAGGAGTATACAGATAGTGGCCATAGCACCCCCGTTTGACCGATCGGCATCAAAGTTTGAGGGTATGTCTGTAGACCAGTGCTACATAAGTGGATCAAATTTCGTGAGGATTGGATGAAGCACGCCTGAGATTTAGCTGTTTGATTGAAATCGGCTTATAAATGATGCAGGTTGGGTGTGGCTGGTGGCCATATTATACAGAAAGGTCAGGTATTTTTTAATAATCATCCCTGACGGCAGTGTCTTGATTGACTTGACACCAGAATCACTTACATGGGGTGTAGATTGTTAAAGTTATAGGAATATTTCATTTAATCCGTTTTTAAATATCACAAGGGAATGCAGATGACTGTTATTATGCAATACATATATCTTGATTTGGCATGACTCACAGAACTTGCAGTACAAAGGATTTTTACCAGTAATATGAGACTTGAACAGAAATGAGATAAATGTCACTTTCACTGGTTTTGCAGGTTTAGAGACACATATTGCATTGCTGTAGCGCCACCGTTTGACCAATCGGCACCAAATTTGGAGGGCCCTTACCCACTACCGTCCTTGATGACATATTCAAGTTTGGTAGTGATTGGCTGAGGCAGGCCTGAGATACAGCTGTCTGATTGAAGTGGGCGTGGCACCTGTATGGTCTGGATGTGGCTGGTCGCCGTACCTTATAAAAAGTTTAGGATTTTTTGAATAATTGTATACCAGGACTGTCTCCTGATTTGAATAATACTGGATATACATAGGTTGGTTGAAAATCCAAGGAGGTTAACGAAATGTCATGTTTTTAGACTCCTATAAAATACGCAAAAGCGGAAAGAGATAGGATGAAGTTCTACATGGATTTGAATTTGGCATGGGCCAGTGCATTAGATAAGTAACAAATCTCAATTTTATCATTAACAGTTCAATAGAAATAAGCAGAAATGCAAATCCTGTCGCTGTAGCGCCCCCATGTGGACAATTGGGGTGGCCTTCGCAGGGGTTGCTAGGGGTTATGAGCCAAATGTACAAGCCTATTTTTGTTCAGATCAGCTGTTGTTAAGCCTGTCAAAGGCCTGTCAGAATGCTGCTTGATTTTGATTGGCTGATGGTGGCTAGGGTTTTATGACTAATGACTGCCCTGATAGATTCCTGACCTCAGGCTTCAGAGTAGTACATGTATGCCAAATTTCATTTGGATCGGTAAAGGAAGTCAGGAGATATTGGCAGTTTTTAGTTGTAGCGCCCCCTATTGACGAAATGCGGCCCGCCTTCAACAGTGTCCCCAGAATTTGGTACGGAGATAGGATTTCAAATTTGGTGAAGGTAGGCTAAGGTATGGCCAAGTTATAACAGTCAGACCAATACTGGCTAAATTTACGTAGACTTTGGGCGTGGCTAGTGGCCGTATGATAGACCAATATCAGGGTTATTTGAATTATTATTCATCAGCTCAGAGACCTGATCAGTTTGATACCTCATTTGTCTGATTCCGTCAGACGGTGTAGGAATTACAAGCAAAAGTAGGTTTTGCAAATTATGCAAATTAGCAAAAAATCTAAGTAGGCGGAGCTTAATAGTCTAAATGGCAAGTTGGTAGGGCAAGGATGTCTCTATCAGTAGAAATATGAATTTCAATTATAGGACTAACAGGACAGGAGATATCAATCAAAACGCGTTAGGGGGCGCCACGGCGCCCCCATCTGGCCGACATGGTTGGGTCAGATTATCTGAGTAGCGGGGAGGAATTGACATCATCGTACCAAGTTTCATAATTCTAGCACTTACGGTTTAGGCTGTACATTCAGTTTTAGGGCAGAAAAATAATAATAATAAATATAACTGCAAGCAGTGATAAGCGGTTCCAAAGCTAATGGAAAGAATAAGTGGGTAGAAATGGAGTACATGGAATAAAATGAAAAGTTCAATAATAATAGTACATAAAATAGAGACCGTAACTGCTGGGCAATGCATTTAAATAGTCAGAAAGTAGGAAATACTACTACGATAGCATGAGAAGCTAATGGACAGAATAAGTGGGTAGACATGGAGTACACAGCATAAAATGAAAAGTTCAATGGCATAAAATGAAAAGTTCAATAATAATAGGACATGAAATAGAGACTGTAATTGCTGGCCAATGCATTTAAATAGTCAGAAAGTAGGAAACAGTACTACAATAGCATGAGATCTGACATGTTGATGTTACAGTAGAAACGTTTAGTTAGGATAAGAAAAAGGGTGGATGAGAAACAGGAGGAAAATGTAATTGCACCTGCTTAGGAGAAATATCACCAATGTAGATCTGTCTGGTGAAGTGCCTGAGCTTGACTGAATATATGGTTTGGGATGATGGCATATGAACAGTGGCTGTAGCGCCCCTGTTTGACTGATCGGCACCAAAGTTGGTGGGTCTCTCTGGGAGGCCGTGCTACATTAGTGGGTAAAATTTGGTGAGAATCGGATGAAGAATGCCTGAGATTTAGCTGTTTGATTGAAATAGGAATTGAAATGGTTTGGACAGCAGGTGGAGCCTGCGCTCCATGGATAAATTCTATTCAATATTTTTAGGCCTTCTCAGCCAAGTTTGCTCTTAGACACATATGAACAGTCGCCATAGCGCCCCCGTTTGACTGATCGACATCAAAGTTGGAGGGTCTGTCTGTGGGCCAGTGCTACATTAGTGGGTGAAATTTTGTGAGGATTGGATGAAGCAAGCCTGAGATTTAGCTGTTTGACCTAAGGTGGATCTTAGGAGTATACAGATAGTGGCCATAGCACCCCCGTTTGACCGATCGGCATCAAAGTTTGAGGGTATGTCTGTAGACCAGTGCTACATAAGTGGATCAAATTTCGTGAGGATTGGATGAAGCATGCCTGAGATTTAGCTGTTTGATTGAAATCGGCTTATAAATGATGCAGGTTGGGTGTGGATGGTGGCCATATTATACAGAAAGGTCAGGTATTTTTTAATAATCATCCCTGACGGCAGTGTCTTGATTGACTTGACACCAGAATCACTTACATGGGGTGTAGATTGTTAAAGTTATAGGAATATTTCATTTAATCAGTTTTTAACTATCACAAGGGAATGCAGATGACTGTTATTATGCAATACATATATCCTGATTTGGCATGACTCACAGAACTTGCAGTACAAAGGATTTTTACCAGTAATATGAGACTTGAACAGAAATGAGATAAATGTCACTTTCACTGGTTTTGCAGGTTTAGAGACACATATTGCATTGCTGTAGCGCCCCCATTTGACCAATCGGCACCAAATTTGGAGGGCCCTTACCCACTACGGTCCTTGATGACATATTCAAGTTTGGTAGTGATTGGCTGAGGCAGGCCTGAGATACAGCTGTCTGATTGAAGTGGGCGTGGCACCTGTATGGTCTGGATGTGGCTGGTCGCCGTACCTTATAGAAAGTTTAGGATTTTTTGAATAATTGTGTACCAGGACTGTCTCCTGATTTGAATGATACCAGATTTACATAGGTTGGTTGAAAATCCAAGGAGGTTAACGAAATGTCATGTTTTTAGACTCCTATAAAATACGCAAAAGCGGAAAGAGATAGGATGAAGTTCTACATGTCTTTGAATTTGCCATGGGCCAGTGCAATAGAAAAGTAACAAATCTCAATTTTATCATTAACAGTTCAATAGAAATAAGCAGAAATGCAAATCCTGTCGCTGTAGCGCCCCCATGTGGACAATTGGTGTGGCCTTTGCAGGGATTGCTAGGGGTTAGGAGACAAATGTACAAGCCTATTTTTGTTCAGATCAGCTGTTGTTAAGCCTGTCAAAGGCCTGTCAGAATGCTGCTTGATTTTGATTGGCTGATGGTGGCTAGGGTTTTATGATTAATGACTGCCCTGATAGATAGCTGACCTCAGGCTTCAGAGTAGTACATGTATGCCAAATTTCATTTGGATCGGTCAAGGAAGTCAGGAGATATTGGCAGTTTTTAGTTGTAGCGCCCCCTATTGACGAAATGCGGCCTGCCTTCAACAGTGTCCCCAGAATGGGGTACGGGGATAGGATTTAAAATTTGGTGAAGGTAGGCTAAGGTATGGCCAAGTTATAACAGTCAGACCAATACTGGCTAAATTTACGTAGACTTTGGGCGTGGCTAGTGGCCGTATGATAGACCAATATCAGGGTTATTTGAATTATTATTCATCAGCTCAGAGACCTGATCGGTTTTATACCTCATTTGTCTGATTCCGTCAGACGGTGTAGGAATTACAAGCAAAAGTAGGTTTTGCAAATTATGCAAATTAGCAAAAAATCTAAGTAGGCGGAGCTTCATAGTCCAAATGGCAAGTTGGTAGGGCAAGGATGTCTCTATCAGTAGAAATATGAATTTCAATTATAGGACTAACAGGACAGGAGATATCAATCAAAACGCGTTAGAGGGCGCCACGGCGCCCCCATCTGGCCGACATGGTTGGGTCGGATTATCTGAGTAGCGGGGAGGAATTGACATCATCCTACCAAGTTTCATAATTCTAGCACTTACGGTTTAGGCTGTACATTCAGTTTTGGGGCAGAAAAATAATAATAATAATCCTAAGAAAAACAATAAGGTTCCATTGCACTTCGTGCTTTGGAACCTTAATAATAATAATAAATATAACTGCAAGCAGTGATAAGCGGTTCCAAAGCTAATGGAAAGAATAAGTGGGTAGAAATGGAGTACATGGAATAAAATGAAAAGTTCAATAATAATAGGACATAAAATAGAGACCGTAACTGCTGGGCAATGCATTTAAATAGTCAGAAAGAAGGAAATACTACTACAATAGCATGAGAAGCTAATGGACAGAATAGGCTGATCATTTAGACAGAAGAAAGGCTGAAAGTATTCAATGGCATTTTATAAATGGAGCAAGGGCTCCACCTGCTAGATAATTTA
This sequence comes from Brienomyrus brachyistius, assembly GCF_023856365.1. Classification (NCBI taxonomy): domain Eukaryota; kingdom Metazoa; phylum Chordata; class Actinopteri; order Osteoglossiformes; family Mormyridae; genus Brienomyrus; species Brienomyrus brachyistius. The sequence goes on along the minus strand of NW_026042382.1, from coordinate 107,913 downwards.
TTACAAAATTGCAATTGCTGCAGTTTACACAGCCTAAAGTATAATTGAAGGCTGATAAATTTGTAAAAGTCAGATCGCAGGACAGTAAAAGGAAATTGAAAATATGGACTCAGATGAAGGAGTGGGTGATTAATCTTTGAATGTTTGATGGAAAATAAGGATATTTCAGCTGAATTAACTAAGGTGGGTCTTAGACATATATGAACAGTGGCTGTAGCGCCCCCGTTTGACTGATCGGCACCAAAGTTGGTTGGTCTCTCTGGGAGGCCGTGCTACATTAGTGGGTAAAATTTGGTGAGAATCGGATGAAGCATGCCTGAGATTTAGCTGTTTGATTGAAATAGGAATTGAAATGGTTTGGCCAGCAGGTGGAGCCTGCGCTCCATGGATAAATTCTATTCAATATTTTTAGGCCTTCTCAGCCAAGTTTGCTCTTAGACACATATGAACAGTCGCCATAGCGCCCCCGTTTGACCGATCGACATCAAAGTTGGAGGGTCTGTCTGTGGGCCAGTGCTACATTAGTGGGTGAAATTTTGTGAGGATTGGATGAAGCAAGCCTGAGATTTAGCTGTTTGACCTAAGGTGGATCTTAGGAGTATACAGATAGTGGCCATAGCACCCCCGTTTGACCGATCGGCATCAAAGTTTGAGGGTATGTCTGTAGACCAGTGCTACATAAGTGGATCAAATTTCGTGAGGATTGGATGAAGCACGCCTGAGATTTAGCTGTTTGATTGAAATCGGCTTATAAATGATGCAGGTTGGGTGTGGCTGGTGGCCATATTATACAGAAAGGTCAGGTATTTTTTAATAATCATCCCTGTCGGCAGTGTCTTGATTGACTTGACACCAGAATCACTTACATGGGGTGTAGATTGTTAAAGTTATAGGAATATTTCATTTAATCCGTTTTTAAATATCACAAGGGAATGCAGATGACTGTTATTATGCAATACATATATCTTGATTTGGCATGACTCACAGAACTTGCAGTACAAAGGATTTTTACCAGTAATATGAGACTTGAACAGAAATGAGATAAATGTCACTTTCACTGGTTTTGCAGGTTTAGAGACACATATTGCATTGCTGTAGCGCCCCCGTTTGACCGATCGGCACCAAATTTGGAGGGCCCTTACCCACTACCGTCCTTGATGACTTATTCAAGTTTGGTCATGATTGGCTGAGGCAGGCCTGAGATACAGCTGTCTGATTGAAGTGGGCGTGGCACCTGTATGGTCTGGATGTGGCTGGTCGCCGTACCTTATAGAAAGTTTAGGATTTTTTGAATAATTGTATACCAGGACTGTCTCCTGATTTGAATGATATCAGAATTACATAGGTTGGTTGAAAATCCAAGGAGGTTAACGAAATGTCATGTTTTTAGACTCCTATAAAATACGCAAAAGCGGAAAGAGAGAGGATGAAGTTCTACATGGCTTTGAATTTGGCATGGGCCAGTGCATTAGATAAGTAACAAATCTCAATTTTATCATTAACAGTTCAATAGAAATAAGCAGAAATGCAAATCCTGTCGCTGTAGCGCCCCCATGTGGACAATTGGTGTGGCCTTCGCAGGGATTGCTAGTGGTTAGGAGACAAATGTACAAGCCTATTTTTGTTCAGATCAGCTGTTGTTAAGCCTGTCAAAGGCCTGTCAGAATGCTGCTTGATTTTGATTGGCTGATGGTGGCTAGGGTTTTATGATTAATGACTGCCCTGATAGATACCTGACCTCAGGCTTCAGAGTAGTACATGTATGCCAAATTTCATTTGGATCGGTCAAGGAAGTCAGGAGATATTGGCAGTTTTTAGTTGTAGCGCCCCCTATTGACGAAATGCGGCCCGCCTTCAACAGTGTCCCCAGAATGGGGTACGGGGATAGGATTTAAAATTTGGTGAAGGTAGGCTAGGGTATGGCCAAGTTATAACAGTCAGACAAATACTAGCTAAATTTAGGTAGTTTTTGGGCGTGGCTAGTGGCTGTATGATAGACCAATATCAGGGTTATTTGAATTAGTATTCATCAGCTCAGAGACCTGATCGGTTTGATACCTCATTTGTCTGATTCCGTCAGACGGTGTAGGAATTACAAGCAAAAGTAGGTTTTGCAAATTATGCAAATTAGCAAAAAATCTAAGTAGGCGGAGCTTAATAGTCCAAATGGCAAGTTGGTAGGGCAAGGATGTCTCTATCAGTAGAAATATGAATTTCAATTATAGGACTAACAGGACAGGAGATATCAATCAAAACGCGTTAGAGGGCGCCACGGCGCCCCCATCTGGCCGACATGGTTGGGTCGGATGATCTGAGTAGCGGGGAGGAATTGACATCATCCTACCAAGTTTCATAATTCTAGCACTTACGGTTTAGGCTGTACATTCAGTTTTAGGGCAGAAAAATAATAATAATAATCCTAAGAAAAACAATAAGGTTCCATTGCACTTCGTGCTTTGGAACCTTAATAATCCTAAGAAAAACAATAAGTTTCCATAGCACTTCGTGCTTTGGAACCTTAATAACTGCAAGCAGTGATAAGCGGTTCCAAAGCTAATGGAAAGAATAAGTGGGTAGAAATGGAGTACATGGAATAAAATGAAAAGTTCAATAATAATAGGACATAAAATAGAGACCGTAACTGCTGGGCAATGCATTTAAATAGTCAGAAAGTAGGAAATACTACTACGATAGCATGAGAAGCTAATGGACAGAATAAGTGGGTAGACATGGAGTACACAGCATAAAATGAAAAGTTCAATGGCATAAAATGAAAAGTTCAATAATAATAGGACATGAAATAGAGACTGTAATTGCTGGCCAATGCATTTAAATAGTCAGAAAGTAGGAAACAGTACTACAATAGCATGAGATCTGACATGTTGATGTTACAGTAGAAACGTTTAGTTAGGATAAGAAAAAGGGTGGATGAGAAACAGGAGGGAAATGTAATTGCACCTGCTTAGGAGAAATATCACCAATGTAGATCTGTCTGGTGAAGTGCCTGAGCTTGACTGAATATATGGTTTGGGATGATGGCATATGAACAGTGGCTGTAGCGCCCCTGTTTGACTGATCGGCACCAAAGTTGGTGGGTCTCTCTGGGAGGCCGTGCTACATTAGTGGGTAAAATTTGGTGAGAATCGGATGAAGAATGCCTGAGATTTAGCTGTTTGATTGAAATAGGAATTGAAATGGTTTGGCCAGCAGGTGGAGCCTGCGCTCCATGGATAAATTCTATTCAATATTTTTAGGCCTTCTCAGCCAAGTTTGCTCTTAGACACATATGAACAGTCGCCATAGCGCCCCCGTTTGACCGATCGACATCAAAGTTGGAGGGTCTGTCTGGGGGCCAGTGCTACATTAGTGGGTGAAATTTTGTGAGGATTGGATGAAGCAAGCCTGAGATTTAGCTGTTTGACCTAAGGTGGATCTTAGGAGTATACAGATAGTGGCCATAGCACCCCCGTTTGACCGATCGGCATCAAAGTTTGAGGGTATGTCTGTAGACCAGTGCTACATAAGTGGATCAAATTTCGTGAGGATTGGATGAAGCTTGCCTGAGATTTAGCTGTTTGATTGAAATCGGCTTATAAATGATGCAGGTTGGGTGTGGCTGGTGGCCATATTATACAGAAAGGTCAGGTATTTTTTAATAATCATCCCTGACGGCAGTGTCTTGATTGACTTGACACCAGAATCACTTACATGGGGTGTAGATTGTTAAAGTTATAGGAATATTTCATTTAATCCGTTTTTAAATATCACAAGGGAATGCAGATGACTGTTATTATGCAATACATATATCTTGATTTGGCATGACTCACAGAACTTGCAGTACAAAGGATTTTTACCAGTAATATGAGACTTGAACAGAAATGAGATAAATGTCACTTTCACTGGTTTTGCAGGTTTAGAGACACATATTGCATTGCTGTAGCGCCCCCGTTTGACCGATCGGCAAGAAATTTGGAGGGCCCTTACCCACTACCGTCCTTGATGACATATTCAAGTTTGGTAGTGATTGGCTGAGGAAGGCCTGAGATACAGCTGTCTGATTGAAGTGGGCGTGGCACCTGTATGGTCTGGATGTGGCTGGTCGCCGTACCTTATAGAAAGTTTAGGATTTTTTTAATAATTGTATACCAGGACTGTCTCCTGATTTGAATAATACTAGATATACATAGGTTGGATGAAAATCCAAGGAGGTTAACAAAATGTCATGTTTTTAGACTCCTATAAAATACGCAAAAGCGGAAAGAGATAGGATGAAGTTCTACATGGATTTGAATTTGGCATGGGCCAGTGCATTAGATAAGTAACAAATCTCAATTTTATCATTAACAGTTCAATAGAAATAAGCAGAAATGCAAATCCTGTCGCTGTAGCGCCCCCATGTGGACAATTGGGGTGGCCTTCGCAGGGGTTGCTAGGGGTTAGGAGACAAATGTACAAGCCTATTTTTGTTCAGATCAGCTGTTGTTAAGCCTGTCAAAGGCCTGTCAGAATGCTGCTTGATTTTGATTGGCTGATGGTGGCTAGGGTTTTATGACTAATCACTGCCCTGATAGATTCCTGACCTCAGGCTTCAGAGTAGTACATGTATGCCAAATTTCATTTGGATCGGTCAAGGAAGTCAGGAGATATTGGCAGTTTTTAGTTGTAGCGCCCCCTATTGACGAAATGCGGCCCGCCTTCAACAGTGTCCCCAGAATTTGGTACAGAGATAGGATTTAAAATTTGGTGAAGGTAGGCTAAGGTATGGCCAAGTTATAACAGTCAGACCAATACTGGCTAAATTTACGTAGACTTTGGGCGTGGCTAGTGGCCGTATGATAGACCAATATCAGGATTATTTGAATTAATATTCATCAGCTCAGAGACCTGATCAGTTTGATACCTCATTTGTCTGATTCCGTCAGACGGTGTAGGAATTACAAGCAAAAGTAGGTTTTGCAAATTATGCAAATTAGCAAAAAATCTAAGTAGGCGGAGCTTAATAGTCCAAATGGCAAGTTGGTAGGGCAAGGATGTCTCTATCAGTAGAAATATGAATTTCAATTATAGGACTAACAGGACAGGAGATATCAATCAAAACGCGTTAGAGGGCGCCACGGCGCCCCCATCTGGCCGACATGGTTGGGTCGGATGATCTGAGTAGCGGGGAGGAATTGACATCATCCTACCAAGTTTCATAATTCTAGCACTTACGGTTTAGGCTGTACATTCAGTTTTAGGGCAGAAAAATAATAATAATAATCCTAAGAAAAACAATAAGGTTCCATTGCACTTCGTGCTTTGGAACCTTAATAATCCTAAGAAAAACAATAAGGTTCCATAGCACTTCGTGCTTTGGAACCTTAAATATAACTGCAAGCAGTGATAAGCGGTTCCAAAGCTAATGGAAAGAATAAGTGGGTAGAAATGGAGTACATGGAATAAAATGAAAAGTTCAATAATAAAAGGACATAAAATAGAGACCGTAACTGCTGGGCAATGCATTTAAATAGTCAGAAAGTAGAAAATACTACTACGATAGCATGAGAAGCTAATGGACAGAATAAGTGGGTAGACATGGAGTACACAGCATAAAATGAAAAGTTCAATGGCATAAAATGAAAAGTTCAATAATAATAGGACATGAAATAGAGACTGTAATTGCTGGCCAATGCATTTAAATAGTCAGAAAGTAGGAAACAGTACTACAATAGCATGAGATCTGACATGTTGATGTTACAGTAGAAACGTTTAGTTAGGATAAGAAAAAGGGTGGATGAGAAACAGGAGGAAAATGTAATTGCACCTGCTTAGGAGAAATATCACCAATGTAGATCTGTCTGGTGAAGTGCCTGAGCTTGACTGAATATATGGTTTGGGATGATGGCATATGAACAGTGGCTGTAGCGCCCCTGTTTGACTGATCGGCACCAAAGTTGGTGGGTCTCTCTGGGAGGCCGTGCTACATTAGTGGGTAAAATTTGGTGAGAATCGGATGAAGCATGCCTGAGATTTAGCTGTTTGATTGAAATAGGAATTGAAATGGTTTGGCCAGCAGGTGGAGCCTGCGCTCCATGGATAAATTCTATTCAATATTTTTAGGCCTTCTAAGCCAAGTTTGCTCTTAGACACATATGAACAGTCGCCATAGCGCCCCCGTTTGACCGATCGACATCAAAGTTGGAGGGTCTGTCTGTGGGCCAGTGCTACATTAGTGGGTGAAATTTTGTGAGGATTGGATGAAGCAAGCCTGAGATTTAGCTGTTTGACCTAAGGTGGATCTTAGGAGTATACAGATAGTGGCCATAGCACCCCCGTTTGACCGATCGGCATCAAAGTTTGAGGGTATGTCTGTAGACCAGTGCTACATAAGTGGATCAAATTTCGTGAGGATTGGATGAAGCACGCCTGAGATTTAGCTGTTTGATTGAAATCGGCTTATGAATGATGCAGGTTGGGTGTGGCTGGTGGCCATATTATACAGAAAGGTCAGGTATTTTTTAATAATCATCCCTGACGGCAGTGTCTTGATTGACTTGACACCAGAATCACTTACATGGGGTGTAGATTGTTAAAGTTATAGGAATATTTCATTTAATCAGTTTTTAAATATCACAAGGGAATGCAGATGACTGTTATTATGCAATACATATATCTTGATTTGGCATGACTCACAGAACTTGCAGTACAAAGGATTTTTACCAGTAATATGAGACTTGAACAGAAATGAGATAAATGTCACTTTCACTGGTTTTGCAGGTTTAGAGACACATATTGCATTGCTGTAGCGCCCCCGTTTGACCGATCGGCACCAAATTTGGAGGGCCCTTACCCACTACCGTCCTTGATGACATATTCAAGTTTGGTAGTGATTGGCTGAGGCAGGCCTGAGATACAGCTGTCTGATTGAAGTGGGCGTGGCACCTGTATGGTCTGGATGTGGCTGGTCGCCGTACCTTATAGAAAGTTTAGGATTTTTTGAATAATTGTATACCAGGACTGTCTCCTGATTTGAATAATACTAGATATACATAGGTTGGTTGAAAATCCAAGGAGGTTAACGAAATGTCATGTTTTTAGACTCCTATAAAATACGCAAAAGCGGAAAGAGATAGGATGAAGTTCTACATGGATTTGAATTTGGCATGGGCCAGTGCATTAGATAAGTAACAAATCTCAATTTTATCATTAACAGTTCAATAGAAATAAGCAGAAATGCAAATCCTGTCGCTGTAGCGCCCCCATGTGGACAATTGGGGTGGCCTTCGCAGGGTTTGCTAGGGGTTAGGAGACAAATGTACAAGCCTATTTTTGTTCAGATCAGCTGTTGTTAAGCCTGTCAAAGGCCTGTCAGAATGCTGCTTGATTTTGATTGGCTGATGGTGGCTAGGGTTTTATGACTAATGACTGCCCTGACAGATTCTTGACCTCAGGCTTCAGAGTAGTACATGTATGCCAAATTTCATTTGGATCGGTCAAGGAAGTCAGGAGATATTGGCAGTTTTTAGTTGTAGCGCCCCCTATTGACGAAATGCGGCCCGCCTTCAACAGTGTCCCCAGAATGGGGTACGGAGATAGGATTTCAAATTTGGTGAAGGTAGGCTAAGGTATGGCCAAGTTATAACAGTCAGACCAATACTGGCTAAATTTACGTAGACTTTGGGCGTGGCTAGTGGCCGTATGATAGACCAATATCAGGGTTATTTGAATTATTATTCATCAGCTCAGAGACCTGATCGGTTTGATACCTCATTTGTCTGATTCCGTCAGACGGTGTAGGAATTACAAGCAAAAGTAAGTTTTGCAAATTATGCAAATTAGCAAAAAATCTAAGTAGGCGGAGCTTCATAGTCCAAATGGCAAGTTGGTAGGGCAAGGATGTCTCTATCAGTAGAAATATGAATTTCAATTATAGGACTAACAGGACAGGAGATATCAATCAAAACGCGTTAGAGGGCGCCACGGCGCCCCCATCTGGCCGACATGGTTGGGTCGGATTATCTGAGTAGCGGGGAGGAATTGACATCATCCTACCAAGTTTCATAATTCTAGCACTTACGGTTTAGGCTGTACATTCAGTTTTAGGGCAGAAAAATAATAATAATAATAATAATAATAATCCTAAGAAAAACAATAAGGTTCCATAGCACTTCGTGCTTTGGAACCTTAAATATAACTGCAAGCAGTGATAAGCGGTTCCAAAGCTAATGGAAAGAATAAGTGGGTAGAAATGGAGTACATGGAATAAAATGAAAAGTTCAATAATAAAAGGACATAAAATAGAGACCGTAACTGCTGGGCAATGCATTTAAATAGTCAGAAAGTAGAAAATACTACTACGATAGCATGAGAAGCTAATGGACAGAATAAGTGGGTAGACATGGAGTACACAGCATAAAATGAAAAGTTCAATGGCATAAAATGAAAAGTTCAATAATAATAGGACATGAAATAGAGACTGTAATTGCTGGCCAATGCATTTAAATAGTCAGAAAGTAGGAAACAGTACTACAATAGCATGAGATCTGACATGTTGATGTTACAGTAGAAACGTTTAGTTAGGATAAGAAAAAGGGTGGATGAGAAACAGGAGGAAAATGTAATTGCACCTGCTTAGGAGAAATATCACCAATGTAGATCTGTCTGGTGAAGTGCCTGAGCTTGACTGAATATATGGTTTGGGATGATGGCATATGAACAGTGGCTGTAGCGCCCCTGTTTGACTGATCGGCACCAAAGTTGGTGGGTCTCTCTGGGAGGCCGTGCTACATTAGTGGGTAAAATTTGGTGAGAATCGGATGAAGCATGCCTGAGATTTAGCTGTTTGATTGAAATAGGAATTGAAATGGTTTGGCCAGCAGGTGGAGCCTGCGCTCCATGGATAAATTCTATTCAATATTTTTAGGCCTTCTAAGCCAAGTTTGCTCTTAGACACATATGAACAGTCGCCATAGCGCCCCCGTTTGACCGATCGACATCAAAGTTGGAGGGTCTGTCTGTGGGCCAGTGCTACATTAGTGGGTGAAATTTTGTGAGGATTGGATGAAGCAAGCCTGAGATTTAGCTGTTTGACCTAAGGTGGATCTTAGGAGTATACAGATAGTGGCCATAGCACCCCCGTTTGACCGATCGGCATCAAAGTTTGAGGGTATGTCTGTAGACCAGTGCTACATTAGTGGATCAAATTTCGTGAGGATTGGATGAAGCACGCCTGAGATTTAGCTGTTTGATTGAAATCGGCTTATGAATGATGCAGGTTGGGTGTGGCTGGTGGCCATATTATACAGAAAGGTCAGGTATTTTTTAATAATCATCCCTGACGGCAGTGTCTTGATTGACTTGACACCAGAATCACTTACATGGGGTGTAGATTGTTAAAGTTATAGGAATATTTCATTTAATCAGTTTTTAAATATCACAAGGGAATGCAGATGACTGTTATTATGCAATACATATATCTTGATTTGGCATGACTCACAGAACTTGCAGTACAAAGGATTTTTACCAGTAATATGAGACTTGAACAGAAATGAGATAAATGTCACTTTCACTGGTTTTGCAGGTTTAGAGACACATATTGCATTGCTGTAGCGCCCCCGTTTGACCGATCGGCACCAAATTTGGAGGGCCCTTACCCACTACCGTCCTTGATGACATATTCAAGTTTGGTAGTGATTGGCTGAGGCAGGCCTGAGATACAGCTGTCTGATTGAAGTGGGCGTGGCACCTGTATGGTCTGGATGTGGCTGGTCGCCGTACCTTATAGAAAGTTTAGGATTTTTTGAATAATTGTATACCAGGACTGTCTCCTGATTTGAATAATACTAGATATACATAGGTTGGTTGAAAATCCAAGGAGGTTAACGAAATGTCATGTTTTTAGACTCCTATAAAATACGCAAAAGCGGAAAGAGATAGGATGAAGTTCTACATGTCTTTGAATTTGCCATGGGCCAGTGCATTAGATAAGTAACAAATCTCAATTTTATCATTAACAGTTCAATAGAAATAAGCAGAAATGCAAATCCTGTCGCTGTAGCGCCCCCATGTGGACAATTGGTGTGGCCTTCGCAGGGGTTGCTAGGGGTTAGGAGACAAATGTACAAGCCTATTTTTGTTCAGATCAGCTGTTGTTAAGCCTGTCAAAGGCCTGTCAGAATGCTGCTTGATTTTGATTGGCTGATGGTGGCTAGGGTTTTATGACTAATGACTGCCCTGATAGATTCCTGACCTCAGGCTTCAGAGTAGTACATGTATGCCAAATTTCATTTGGATCGGTCAAGGAAGTCAGGAGATATTGGCAGTTTTTAGTTGTAGCGCCCCCTATTGACGAAATGCGGCCCGCCTTCAACAGTGTCCCCAGAATTTGGTACAGAGATAGGATTTCAAATTTGGTGAAGGTAGGCTAAGGTATGGCCAAGTTATAACAGTCAGACCAATACTGGCTAAATTTACGTAGACTTTGGGCGTGGCTAGTGGCCGTATGATAGACCAATTTCAGGGTTATTTGAATTAGTATTCATCAGCTCAGAGACCTGATCGGTTTTATACCTCATTTGTCTGATTCCGTCAGACGGTGTAGGAATTACAAGCAAAAGTAGGTTTTGCAAATTATGCAAATTAGCAAAAAATCTAAGTAGGCGGAGCTTAATAGTCCAAATGGCAAGTTGGTAGGGCAAGGATGTCTCTATCAGTAGAAATATGAATTTCAATTATAGGACTAACAGGACAGGAGATATCAATCAAAACGCGTTAGGGGGCGCCACGACGCCCCCATCTGGCCGACATGGTTGGGTCGGATGATCTGAGTAGCGGGGAGGAATTGACATCATCCTACCAAGTTTCATAATTCTAGCACTTACGGTTTAGGCTGTACATTCAGTTTTAGGGCAGAAAAATAATAATAAATATAACTGCAAGCAGTGATAAGCGGTTCCAAAGCTAATGGAAAGAATAAGTGGGTAGAAATGGAGTACATGGAATAAAATGAAAAGTTCAATAATAATAGGACATAAAATAGAGACCGTAACTGCTGGGCAATGCATTTAAATAGTCAGAAAGAAGGAAATACTACTACAATAGCATGAGAAGCTAATGGACAGAATAAGTGGGTAGACATGGAGTACACAGCATAAAATGAAAAGTTCAATGGCATAAAATGAAAAGTTCAATAATAATAGGACATGAAATAGAGACTGTAATTGCTGGCCAATGCATTTAAATAGTCAGAAAGTAGGAAATAGTACTACAATAGCATGAGATCTGACATGTTGATGTTACAGTAGAAACGTTTAGTTAGGATAAGAAAAAGGGTGGATGAGAAACAGGAGGAAAATGTAATTGCACCTGCTTAGGAGAAATATCACCAATGTAGATCTGTCTGGTGAAGTGCCTGAGCTTGACTGAATATATGGTTTGGGATGATGGCATATGAACAGTGGCTGTAGCGCCCCTGTTTGACTGATCGGCACCAAAGTTGGTGGGTCTCTCTGGGAGGCCGTGCTACATTAGTGGGTAAAATTTGGTGAGAATCGGATGAAGCATGCCTGAGATTTAGCTGTTTGATTGAAATAGGAATTGAAATGGTTTGGCCAGCAGGTGGAGCCTGCGCTCCATGGATAAATTCTATTCAATATTTTTAGGCCTTCTCAGCCAAGTTTGCTCTTAGACACATATGAACAGTCGCCATAGCGCCCCCGTTTGACCGATCGACATCAAAGTTGGAGGGTCTGTCTGTGGGCCAGTGCTACATTAGTGGGTGAAATTTTGTGAGGATTGGATGAAGCAAGCCTGAGATTTAGCTGTTTGACCTAAGGTGGATCTTAGGAGTATACAGATAGTGGCCATAGCACCCCCGTTTGACCGATCGGCATCAAAGTTTGAGAGTATGTCTGTAGACCAGTGCTACATAAGTGGATCAAATTTCGTGAGGATTGGATGAAGCATGCCTGAGATTTAGCTGTTTGATTGAAATCGGCTTATAAATGATGCAGGTTGGGTGTGGCTGGTGGCCATATTATACAGAAAGGTCAGGTATTTTTTAATAATCATCCCTGACGGCAGTGTCTTGATTGACTTGACACCAGAATCACTTACATGGGGTGTAGATTGTTAAAGTTATAGGAATATTTCATTTAATCCGTTTTTAAATATCACAAGGGAATGCAGATGACTGTTATTGTGCAATACATATATCTTGATTTGGCATGACTCACAGAACTTGCAGTAGAAAGGATTTTTACCAGTAATATGAGACTTGAACAGAAATGAGATAAATGTCACTTTCACTGGTTTTGCAGGTTTAGAGACACATATTGCATTGCTGTAGCGCCCCCGTTTGACCGATCGGCACCAAATATGGAGGGCCCTTACCCACTACCGTCCTTGATGACATATTCAAGTTTGGTAGTGATTGGCTGAGGCAGGCCTGAGATACAGCTGTCTGATTGAAGTGGGCGTGGCACCTGTATGGTCTGGATGTGGCTGGTCGCCGTACCTTATAGAAAGTTTAGGATTTTTTGAATAATTGTATACCAGGACTGTCTCCTGATTTGAATAATACTAGATATACATAGGTTGGTTGAAAATCCAAGGAGGTTAACGAAATGTCATGTTTTTAGACTCCTATAAAATACGCAAAAGCGGAAAGAGATAGGATGAAGTTCTACATGGATTTGAATTTGGCATGGGCCAGTGCATTAGATAAGTAACAAATCTCAATTTTATCATTAACAGTTCAATAGAAATAAGCAGAAATGCAAATCCTGTCGCTGTAGCGCCCCCATGTGGACAATTGGGGTGGCCTTCGCAGGGTTTGCTAGGGGTTAGGAGACAAATGTACAAGCCTATTTTTGTTCAGATCAGCTGTTGTTAAGCCTGTCAAAGGCCTGTCAGAATGCTGCTTGATTTTGATTGGCTGATGGTGGCTAGGGTTTTATGACTAATGACTGCCCTGATAGATTCCTGACCTCAGGCTTCAGAGTAGTACATGTATGCCAAATTTTATTTGGATCGGTCAAGGAAGTCAGGAGATATTGGCAGTTTTTAGTTGTAGCGCCCCCTATTGACGAAATGCGGCCCGCCTTCAGCAGTGTCCCCAGAATTTGGTACAGAGATAGGATTTCAAATTTGGTGAAGGTAGGCTAAGGTATGGCCAAGTTATAACAGTCAGACCAATACTGGCTAAATTTACGTAGACTTTGGGCGTGGCTAGTGGCCGTATGATAGACCAATATCAGGATTATTTGAATTAGTATTCATCAGCTCAGAGACCTGATCAGTTTTATATCTCATTTGTCTGATTCCGTCAGACGGTGTAGGAATTACAAGCAAAAGTAGGTTTTGCAAATTATGCAAATTAGCAAAAAATCTAAGTAGGCGGAGCTTAATAGTCCAAATGGCAAGTTGGTAGGGCAAGGATGTCTCTATCAGTAGAAATATGACTTTCAATTATAGGACTAACAGGACAGGAGATATCAATCAAAACGCGTTAGGGGGCGCCACGGCGCCCCCATCTGGCCGACATGGTTGGGTCGGATTATCTGAGTAGCGGGGAGGAATTGACATCATCCTACCAAGTTTCATAATTCTAGCACTTACGGTTTAGGCTGTACATTCAGTTTTAGGGCAGAAAAATAATAATAAATATAACTGCAAGCAGTGATAAGCGGTTCCAAAGCTAATGGAAAGAATAAGTGGGTAGAAATGGAGTACATGGAATAAAATGAAAAGTTCAATAATAATAGGACATAAAATAGAGACCGTAACTGCTGGGCAATGCATTTAAATAGTCAGAAAGTAGGAAATACTACTACGATAGCATGAGAAGCTAATGGACAGAATAAGTGGGTAGACATGGAGTACACAGCATAAAATGAAAAGTTCAATGGCATAAAATGAAAAGTTCAATAATAATAGGACATGAAATAGAAACTGTAATTGCTGGCCAATGCATTTAAATAGTCAAAAAGTAGGAAACAGTACTACAATAGTGTTAGGTTGAAGAAACAGTTGTTAATCATTTCTGTATGATCAGCAATGAGTGTAAATATATATGTATACGTTATTTCTTATCTTCTAGCCACATACTCTTAGCTATTGTACTCTAAGTAAGTGGTTAACAGCTGCCTACTTAGATAAGAATCTCACTTCCCTCTCTTGCGCCCCCCATTGACTATAAATAAAGAAGTCAAGGGGAACCACCCTTTGTAACACATTCTGCTGTAGTTTGCATTGCAGAGAGTGTGGGTACCCTTGCAAGTAAAACTGTAACCTGTGTGTGTCTCGTAAATGTGGAGTTGGGGTGGAAACGCCGGGCGCTTTCCCCAACATAGAATTTGGTCCTTCGAGCCGGAGCCGAGGAACCCCGAAGACGTCTCCAGTACGCCGAGAGAAGCGACACCGAAGTCTGTCGACAGCCACTCGAAGTCGGGTGCAAGAAAGACCTGTGATGTGAATTCGTCATCAGGCCGGTGGTTAGAACTGCGCTCGACGTCTGGTGATGTCTGAAGGACCTCGGTGACGGATCAGAGAGCACACTATACAGGTGAGAGATATGGCACCTAAGTGAGTAGGTGGCCAAGTGAGAGATACGGCACCTAAATAAGTAGGTGGCCAAGACATGCATGTGGTTGAGGTTAGCCGAAATTAACCGGGAGAGAAAGTAGGCGTTATTGGAAATATATACAGTGTTGTATGTGGATGTGTTTTTATAGGTTTTAGATTAACCTACACGATCCACCCTAAAAGCAACAACATACTGGTGACTGAAGGATAAAGGACGGGTTTCATCCCTGAAAACTAACACCGCTGCTCTAATAGTGAGCAGTAGAAGGCCGTGTTGGTGTCCTCCTGAGGTCTCATGCCAGGGACTTGCTTTTAGGATTTTTTATTTTTTGTAGTGTATCCATTAAAAGGTAACAATGGGGAAGAATCAAAGTAAACAAATGGAACTAGAGGGAGATGAGAAGTTTATGGAAGGATATAAGCCAGGATCAGGACAAATAAGTAGTCAGAGATGGAGGAAAAAACATGGGTTTGGAGGAAAACTCCACACTCCAGATATATTAAAATTACAGGGAAACTTAAAACTGGAGATGTTACAGACTACCAATAAGAAAGAAGGTAAAGACAGAAAAAAAGAATATGTTTTTTCTGATGCATGGTTGGAACAAAGTAAGTTAAGAGATGTACGTAGAAAACAGAGTATGCAACAATTACATGGAAGGATAGAGATAGTGTTTATGAGACGAGCAGATTATGGCAGAAGAGCGCAATGTAAACAAAAAGATGGAGAGGAACCTGAGGATTTTATGGATAGAATGAGAGTTGTATTTAGAGGAAACTCAGGGATCCCATTTGATGAAGAGGCAGTAGGAGTGTACCAACAACAGCTAAATCGAGCTTTTGTCGCAGGCCTAAAGCCCGAATTGCGAAAATATCTTGACAAACATTGGGTACATCAGAATACTGGTTCAGTCCAACAAGCACTAGAATATGCCCAACACGCGCAGAGAGCGCAGAAACAGGAAAAGACAGACACAGTATTCAGCGCCTCAGAAGTAGTAGCACTAGTGCAAATGAATCCTCCGGGGAGGGGAGGATTCAGAGGAAGGTCAAGAGGCCGAGGAAGGGGGAGAGGTGTTTTCAGAAACAATTACAGGAATTCGTCTCAGCAAGATAACATTTGCTGGACATGCAGGAAACCTGGACACTTAGCTAGGAATTGTAGAGTAGGGAAACAACCATATAACCCAAACTCCATTGAAAACAATGATCAATGACCCCCCTCGGAGGCCCCTGTTACCGACACCATCCGAGGCAAAACAGAGGTGATTTTAAGAAAGGAAACGGAGGTCACTTTACAAGACTTCTTAGATAAGGAAATAGATTTACAAGCAGTGTGTCAGTTATTAGCAGAAAGGCAGTGGGAAACCTTGCCAAGTCGGAAGTTAGTCATAAACGGCAAAGTATATGAATGTCTGTGTGACACTGGAGCATGTAGGACTGTCCTAACCTCCAGTCCTCCCGGAGTCACATATTCTTCATCAGTCATAAATATAAAAACGGCAGGAGGTCAGACAGACAGACATCAGTTAACAAACCCAGTTGCAGTAAAAGATAAGGAAACTGGACTTGAATGTCAAGCACAGGTGTTAATAAGCCCTTCTTGTCCTGTTAACTTGTTAGGTCGAGACCTTATGGTACAAATGGGCATTAGCGTGGTTGCCACAGCCACTGGCATGAAAGCAATCGTAAATGAGGAAGCTTATGTTGTGCAAGGAACCACAACACCACAATATTACTGGTCTCTGGACCTAGGGGGAACTGCACAGACACGAGAATTATTGCGGAAAACTAGAGAAAAGCAGTCCCCTAGACAGGCCCAGTTCATGCCTGACGATGCCTTACACGTTACTATGTGGTACAAAGACACCCTAGGACCAGATTATGCCTATGACAAAACGTTTCATGCCCTCCAAGACACTTGTATTACCTTACAATATATGTATGTTAACCCCACCACTGGGTTTTCAGCAGCCTCAGTCATTTTATCTAACAAGCAACAGGCTGTATTTAGAGAGAGAACACCACACGTATCTCTTTCAAAACCACCCCAGATGCAGTGGAGAGATGTAGAAATGTTCTTACGAGATTCTATGCACAGTTACAATGACTACCAACCCGTATCTGGCTCCTGTTGGAGCTATGATGAGAAACACAATGTGTGGCGGTTTCCTTTGGGATCTAGAGTTCAAACCACTCCCACCACACACTTAAAGGACCCAGCCTGACAAATTTTTTCAGCCCTGGAGGAGGGATCATGTCCAGATCTAGATCGCCTCCCAGAAGGGTTATGGTCCTCCTCCCCCACTGATGTAGTGCTGGTAAAGGGATTCCCACCTTACAAAGTAACTGTGAAATCAGAACACCGTCCGGTAGTTAGGCAATACCCATTAAAACCTGAAGCAGAGAAAGGTATAGCCCCTGTAGTACAAGACATGTTAGCATCAGGAATATTGCGAGAGGCTCCTGAAGCCACTTGCAACACTCCTATCTTTCCAGTCCAGAAGGGACATACAGGGAAATGGCGCATGGTGCAGGATTTAAGACCGGTTAATAACATAGTGCAACATGCAGCACCAGACGTGCCTAACCCACACTTATTGCTCAACTCATTGACTCCTGATAAAAGCTACTTCTCAGTAGTGGATCTTAGTAATGCATTTTTCTCAGTACCATTGCACCCTGATTCTCAACATTTATTTGGATTTACCTATAAAGGGAAAAAATATACATATACTAGACTCCCTCAGGGATTTTCTGAAAGTCCACATGTATATACCATGGCCCTTAGATACTCTATGAGTACCTGTGAAATTCCATCACATAGTCAGGTATTACTATACGTGGATGATATCTTAATAGCAGCAGATTCAGAACAACATTGCAAAGAAACTACCCTAACTGTGCTTCAGCACTTATACAATACTGGACATAAAGCTTCTAAACAGAAGTTGCAGTATTGCAAAAAGACAGTTGTCTATTTAGGGCATAACCTTTCACAAAAAGGTCGCTCGTTGCTAGAGATAAGGAAACAAGCTATACAGGAAGCACCTAAACCACAGACTAAACAACAGATGATGTCCTTTTTAGGGCTCTGCAATTATTGTAGAGAATGGTTACCAGATTATGCTTTTCTAGTTCAACCTTTGCAAAATTTAATATACGGGAAGGAGATGACTCTAAAGGACAAAATACAATGGACTGAGGACGGAGAAAATGTTTTTACAAATTTAAAAAGAATGTTGCAAACCAATGTGACCCTTGCTCTACCAGATTATCAACAACCATTCACCCTATGTGTAGATGCTAATCAAGGTTATATGAAAGCAGTATTAACACAGCCATTCGGAGCAAAAGAGAGACCGTTAGCATTCTATTCAAAACGATTAGATGCAGTAGCAGCTGGTTTTCCACAGTGTTTACAGGCATGTGCAGCTGCTGCAGAAGCAGTAAAGGTATCAGCAGAATTGGTACTTTGTCACCCCCTCATACTTAAAGTTCCTCATTCGGTGTCTTTAATCTTGTTGCAGACACCGCTTCCATTCTTAACACATACAAGACATCTTACCTTAGTGTCACTTTTGCTCTCACAACCTAACATTGAACTTCAGCGGTGTGGCCTATTGAACCCTAGTACGCTCCTCCCCACCGCAGAGGATGGGGAGCCACATTCTTGCAAAGCAACAATAGAAGAACAAACAAAACCAAGAGCAGATATTCTGCAAACTTTTATACCAGGATCAGAAGTTGTTTATGTAGATGGCTCGGCATCAAAAAATGATATGGGAAAAAATAAAGTTGGGTATGCTGTAGTTACATCTACTGAAGTGTTAGAAGCCAATGCACTCCCTTCTACTTGTTCAGCACAAGCGGCTGAACTTTATGCTGTGATCAGGGCATGTGAACTGTTCAAGAACAAGTCACTTACTATCTACACTGATAGTCAATATGTGTTTGCAGCTGTCCATCACCATGCAAGAGTCTGGAAAAATAGAGGTTTTAGAACATCACAGGGCACATCTCTTACTCATACAAATTTGCTACTTAGATTATTAGACGTTGTGCATTTACCGACTCACTTTGCACTGTGCAAATGCAAAGCACACCAGACTGATGACTCTGCAGAAACCGCAGGAAATAGTTTTGCAGATAAAACCGCCAAAGAAGCGGCACTGAAACAACCTACCTTATCAGTGGCAGACATTCTTTTTATAGATAGCGATGTGCTATGTGATGCACAGATTCATGCTCCTAAAATAGAAGTACAAAGTTGGATCAAAAGAGGAGCAATACAACGAGAGAAAGTTTACTATATGAATGACAAGCCCATCCTACCAAAAAATTTATACAAAACAGCTGCTTTGGTGAGCCATGGAAATACTCATGTCTCAACAGGAGGGATGGTACATATCATACAACAATATTTCTATGCTATAAATTTTTCTGATTATGCAAAACAATTTTGTAGGACATGCTTAATTTGTTGTAAACACAATGCACAAGGAAACATCAGACCAAAACGTGGCCAGTTCCCCACAGCTGAGTATCCATTTCAAGTTGTACATATGGATTTTATTGAATTATCTTGGTCACAAGGAAAGAAATACTGTCTAGTTATTATAGACACCTTTTCTAAGTGGGTAGAAATATACCCTGTAAAGCATTGTGATGCAATGACCGTTGCAAAATGTTTGGTAAGCCATTATTTCCCTACCTATGGCATACCTCATATTATAAGATCAGACAATGGGACTCATTTTGTAAATCAGACTATGTCCCTTTGCTCACAAGCATTAGGTTTTACGCTTAAGAATCATTGTGCGTATCACCCCCAGAGCGCAGGCTTAGTGGAAAGGACCAACGGCACTATTAAAACAAGGCTAAAAAAGACAATGGAAGAGACAAAAAGGCCGTGGCCAGAATGTTTGTCTCTAGTAAAATTATGGATGAGAATAACTCCCACTCCTGCAGGATTAACACCTTTTGAAATAGTGTATGGTAGACCGTTTCCCTTAGCAACCGAAATGAGTGATATAGGAAAAGCAGACAGAGAAAATACGCTGGCTGATTGGATGCGTAAACTACTAACATCACAACAAAAACATAGCCCCAGTAGTCTGCCGGTAAATTCTGTTTCTACTCAACAGGATAACTTGCAGCCGGGAGATTGGGTCCTGGTCAAGGTCCTGTTGCGGAAAGATTGGAGCACACCTCGGTGGGACGGTCCTTATCAAGTCCTCCTTACAACACCAACAGCAGTAAAGATCGCAGAACGACCTTCCTGGATACACAAAAGTCACTGTAAACCCATCAAGCCCTTATCAGAGGCCTCAGCGACAGAGTAGCAGTGGAAGTCCGCTACAAAGGCACAGTAACCAATAGGGTGCTGTTGTCTCAACCCGGTGAAGAAAACAACTGAGCTGCACTCTATTTAGGATGGCCCTGATAGGGTGGGGATGTGGTAAAGTGACTCTAGGGGTCATTCTTGTTGTAGGACTTGTATGGTTGTCCTGGCTCTCACCAGCTCCATTACAGCACCTACGGCGATGGACCCATGATGACTTCCATCTACGCCCGTTGCCCGCTGACCACTCACATCCATTTATGCAAAACTACTGGTACCGATATGTACATGATACTGTAACAGCGAAAAATGTGACAAATTGCTATGTTTGTTCAGTAATGCTCACTCATAGTGAAGGACCTACGGTGTATGGCAGAGCTATGAATATCTTCTGCAGGTATAGGATATCAAAGTAATGTTTCACTTATATTTTCTTTTGTTTTTCATTTTATTTTTCTGTTGTTTTATTACTGTTATACCATGTTTGAAAATGTTTATTAATCAAGCTCTTAATGCTGCTTTTCGGACACGCAGTACAATGTTTCTCTCCCTTACCCAAACTATAGAGACAGAGCCTGTTTCCAGCGATGGCGATGAAGAAGACATATAATTCATAATGACGGCCGAGCCGAAAGCACCCGTGCAGGGCTCGGACCTGAAGAACCGGAATTAAATGTTTTCCAGGATAATGACAATGTGGTCTAAATGAAGGTTGTACCTAAAGTGCCTTTGCAACTTGTACAATGTTGATGCTTCTGATCATACTGTCATGATAAACAGGAGGGACTGTTAGGTTGAAGAAACAGTTGTTAATCATTTCTGTATGATCAGCAATGAGTGTAAATATATATGTATACGTTATTTCTTATCTTCTAGCCACATACTCTTAGCTATTGTACTCTAAGTAAGTGGTTAACAGCTGCCTACTTAGATAAGAATCTCACTTCCCTCTCTTGCGCCCCCCATTGACTATAAATAAAGAAGTCAAGGGGAACCACCCTTTGTAACACATTCTGCTGTAGTTTGCATTGCAGAGAGTGTGGGTACCCTTGCAAGTAAAACTGTAACCTGTGTGTGTCTCGTAAATGTGGAGTTGGGGTGGAAACGCCGGGCGCTTTCCCCAACAAATAGCATGAGATCTGACATGTTGATGTTACAGTAGAAACGTTTAGTTAGGATAAGAAAAAGGGTGGATGAGAAACAGGAGGAAAATGTAATTGCACCTGCTTAGGAGAAATATCACCAATGTAGATCTGTCTGGTGAAGTGCCTGAGCTTGACTGAATATATGGTTTGGGATGATGGCATATGAACAGTGGCTGTACCGCCCCTGTTTGACTGATCGGCACCAAAGTTGGTGGGTCTCTCTGGGAGGCCGTGGTACATTAGTGGGTAAAATTTGGTCAGAATCGGATGAAGAATGCCTGAGATTTAGCTGTTTGATTGAAATAGGAATTGAAATGGTTTGCCCAGCAGGTGGGGCCTGCGCTCCATGGATAAATTCGATTCAATACTTTTAGGCCTTCTCAGCCAAGTTTGCTCTTAGACACATATGAACAGTCGCCGTAGCGCCCCCGTTTGACCGATCGGCATCAAAGTTGGAGGGTCTGTCTGTGGGCAAGTGGTACATTTGTGGATCAAATTTCGTGAGGATTGGATGAAGCATGCCTGATATTTAGCTGTTTGATTGAAATCGGCTTATAAATGATGCAGGTTGGGTGTGGCTGGTGGCCATATTATACAGAAAGGTCAGGTATTTTTTAATAATCATCCCTGACGGCAGTGTCTTGATTGACTTGACACCAGAATCACTTACATGGGGTGTAGATTGTTAAAGTTATAGGAATATTTCATTTAATCAGTTTTTAAATATCACAAGGGAATGCAGATGACTGTTATTATCCAATACATATATCTTGATTTGACATGACTCACAGAACTTGCAGTACAAAGGATTTTTACCAGTAATATGAGACTTGAACAGAAATGAGATAAATGTCACTTTCACTGGTTCTGCAGGTTTAGAGACACATATTGCATTGCTGTAGCGCCCCCGTTTGACCGATCGGCAAGAAATTTGGAGGGCCCTTACCCACTACCGTCCTTGATGACATATTCAAGTTTGGTAGTGATTGGCTGAGGCAGGCCTGAGATACAGCTGTCTGATTGAAGTGGGCGTGGCACCTGTATGGTCTGGATGTGGCTGGTCGCCGTACCTTATAGAAAGTTTAGGATTTGTTGAATAATTGTATACCAGGACTGTCTCCTGATTTGAATGATACCAGATTTACATAGGTTGGTTGAAAATCCAAGGAGGTTAACGAAATGTCATGTTTTTAGACTCCTATAAAATACGCAAAAGCGGAAAGAGATAGGATGAAGATCTACATGGCTTTGAATTTGGCATGGGCCAGTGCATTAGATAAGTAACAAATCTCAATTTTATCATTAACAGTTCAATAGAAATAAGCAGAAATGCAAATCCTGTCGCTGTAGCGCCCCCATGTGGACAATTGGTGTGGCCTTCGCAGGGGTTGCTAGGGGTTAGGAGACAAATGTAGAAGCCTATTTTTGTTCAGATCAGCTGTTGTTAAGCCTGTCAAAGGCCTGTCAGAATGCTGCTTGATTTTGATTGGCTGATGGTGGCTAGGGTTTTATGATTAATGACTGCCCTGATAGATTCCTGACCTCAGGCTTCAGAGTAGTACATGTATGCCAAATTTCATTTGGATCGGTCAAGGAAGTCAGGAGATATTGGCAGTTTTTAGTTGTAGCGCCCCCTATTGACTAAATGCGGCCCGCCTTCAACAGTGTCCCCAGAATGGGGTACGGAGATAGGATTTCAAATTTGGTGAAGGTAGGCTAAGGTATGGCCAAGTTATAACAGTCAGACCAATACTGGCTAAATTTACGTAGACTTTGGGCGTGGCTAGTGGCCGTATGATAGACCAATATCAGGGTTATTTGAATTATTATTCATCAGCTCAGAGACCTGATCGGTTTGATACCTCATTTGTCTGATTCCGTCAGACGGTGTAGGAATTACAAGCAAAAGTAGGTTTTGCAAATTATGCAAATTAGCAAAAAATCTAAGTAGGCGGAGCTTAATAGTCCAAATGGCAAGTTGGTAGGGCAAGGATGTCTCTATCAGTAGAAATATGAATTTCAATTATAGGACTAACAGGACAGGAGATATCAATCAAAACGCGTTAGGGGGCGCCACGGCGCCCCCATCTGGCCGACATGGTTGGGTCGGATGATCTGAGTAGCGGGGAGGAATTGACATCATCCTACCAAGTTTCATAATTCTAGCACTTACGGTTTAGGCTGTACATTCAGTTTTAGGGCAGAAAAATAATAATAATAAATATAACTGCAAGCAGTGATAAATGGTTCCAAAGCTAATGGAAAGAATAGGTGGGTAGACATGGAGTACACAGCATAAAATGAAAAGTTCAATAATAATGGGACATGAAATAGAGACTGTAATTGCTGGCCAATGCATTTAAATAGTCTGAAAGTAGGAAATACTACTACAATAGCATGAGAAGCTAATGGACAGAATAGGCTGATCATTTAGACAGAAGAAAGGCTGAAAGTATTCAATGGCATTTTATAAATGGAGCAAGGGCTCCACCTGCTAGATAATTTATTACAAAATTGCAATTGCTGCAGTTTACACAGCCTAAAGTATAATTGAAGGCTGATAAATTTGTAAAAGTCAGATGGCAGGACAGTAAAAGGAAATTGAAAATATGGACTCAGATGAAGGAGTGGGTGATTAATCTTTGAATGTTTGATGGAAAATAAGGATATTTCAGCTGAATTAACTAAGGTGGGTCTTAGACATATATGAACAGTGGCTGTAGCGCCCCCGTTTGACTGATCGGCACCAATGTTGGTTGGTCTCTCTGGGAGGCCGTGCTACATTAGTGGGTAAAATTTGGTGAGAATCGGATGAAGCATGCCTGAGATTTAGCTGTTTGATTGAAATAGGAATTGAAATGGTTTGGCCAGCAGGTGGAGCCTGCGCTCCATGGATAAATTCTATTCAATATTTTTAGGCCTTCTCAGCCAAGTTTGCTCTTAGACACATATGAACAGTCGCCATAGCGCCCCCGTTTGACCGATCGACATCAAAGTTGGAGGGTCTGTCTGTGGGCCAGTGCTACATTAGTGGGTGAAATTTTGTGAGGATTGGATGAAGCAAGCCTGAGATTTAGCTGTTTGACCTAAGGTGGATCTTAGGAGTATACAGATAGTGGCCATAGCACCCCCGTTTGACCGATCGGCATCAAAGTTTGAGCGTATGTCTGTAGACCAGTGCTACATTAGTGGATCAAATTTCGTGAGGATTGGATGAAGCATGCCTGAGATTTAGCTGTTTGATTGAAATCGGCTTATAAATGATGCAGGTTGGGTGTGGCTGGTGGCCATATTATACAGAAAGGTCAGGTATTTTTTAATAATCATCCCTGACGGCAGTGTCTTGATTGACTTGACACCAGAATCACTTACATGGGGTGTAGATTGTTAAAGTTATAGGAATATTTCATTTAATCCGTTTTTAAATATCACAAGGGAATGCAGATGACTGTTATTATTCAATACATATATCTTGATTTGGCATGACTCACAGAACTTGCAATACAAAGGATTTTTACCAGTAATGTGAGACTTGAACAGAAATGAGATAAATGTCACTTTCACTGGTTTTGCAGGTTTAGAGACACATATTGCATTGCTGTAGCGCCCCCGTTTGACCAATCGGCACCAAATTTGGAGGGCCCTTACCCACTACCGTCCTTGATGACATATTCAAGTTTGGTAGTGATTGGCTGAGGCAGGCCTGAGATACAGCTGTCTGATTGAAGTGGGCGTGGCACCTGTATGGTCTGGATGTGGCTGGTCGCCGTACCTTATAGAAAGTTTAGGATTTTTTGAATAATTGTATACCAGGACTGTCTCCTGATTTGAATAATACTAGATATACATAGGTTGGTTGAAAATCCAAGGAGGTTAACGAAATGTCATGTTTTTAGACTCCTATAAAATACGCAAAAGCGGAAAGAGATAGGATGAAGTTCTACATGGATTTGAATTTGGCATGGGCCAGTGCATTAGATAAGTAACAAATCTCAATTTTATCATTAACAGTTCAATAGAAATAAGCAGAAATGCAAATCCTGTCGCTGTAGCGCCCCCATGTGGACAATTGGGGTGGCCTTCGCAGGGGTTGCTAGGGGTTAGGAGACAAATGTACAAGCCTATTTTTGTTCAGATCAGCTGTTGTTAAGCCTGTCAAAGGCCTGTCAGAATGCTGCTTGATTTTGATTGGCTGATGGTGGCTATGGTTTTATGATTAATGACTGCCCTGATAGATTCCTGACCTCAGGCTTCAGAGTAGTACATGTATGCCAAATTTCATTTGGATCGGTCAAGGAAGTCAGGAGATATTGGCAGTTTTTAGTTGTAGCGCCCCCTATTGACGAAATGCGGCCCGCCTTCAACAGTGTCCCCAGAATGGGGTACGGAGATAGGATTTCAAATTTGGTGAAGGTAGGCTAAGGTATGGCCAAGTTATAACAGTCAGACCAATACTGGCTAAATTTACATAGACTTTGGGCGTGGCTCGTGGCCGTATGATAGACCAATATCAGGGTTATTTGAATTAGTATTCATCAGCTCAGAGACCTGATCGGTTTGATACCTCATTTGTCTGATTCCGTCAGACGGTGTAGGAATTACAAGCAAAAGTAGGTTTTGCAAATTATGCAAATTAGCAAAAAATCTAAGTAGGCGGAGCTTCATAGTCCAAATGGCAAGTTGGTAGGGCAAGGATGTCTCTATCAGAAGAAATATGAATTTCAATTATAGGACTAACAGGACAGGAGATATCAATCAAAACGCGTTAGGGGGCGCCACGGCGCCCCCATCTGGCCGACATGGTTGGATCGGATTATCTGAGTAGCGGGGAGGAATTGACATCATCCTACCAAGTTTCACAATTCTAGCACTTACGGTTTAGGCTGTACATTCAGTTCTAGGGCAGAAAAATAATAATAATAATAATAATAATAATAATCCTAAGAAAAACAATAAGTTTCCAATGCACTTCGTGCTTTGGAACCTTAATAATCCTAAGAAAAACAATAAGGTTCCATTGCACTTCGTGCTTTGGAACCTTAATAATAATAATAATCCTAAGAAAAACAATAAGTTTCCAATGCACTTCGTGCTTTGGAACCTTAATAATAATAATAATAATCCTAAGAAAAACAATAAGTTTCCAATGCACTTCGTGCTTTGGAACCTTAATAATCCTAAGAAAAACAATAAGTTTCCATAGCACTTCGTGCTTTGGAACCTTAATAATAATAATCCTAAGAAAAACAATAAGGTTCCATTGCACTTCGTGCTTTGGAACCTTAATAATCCTAAGAAAAACAATAAGGTTCCATTGCACTTCGTGCTTTGGAACCTTAATAATCCTAAGAAAAACAATAAGTTTCCATAGCACTTCGTGCTTTGGAACCTTAATAAAGGATTACAGTTAAGGGAGCAAACGTTAACCAAATACAAACGTACGGCTCTTGGACTGAACAAGCAGGGTGCTAAAACTCAAAACTACAGTTCCTACGCGGTCCGCAAGGTGGCACTCGCCGCCCACCACTCCCGACACCGACAGGACTACTTAGCAATGCTTATGATATTTCGTAATTTTGTCTGATATTCCATAATTTTGTAATCATTAAAGGGACTACTTACTATTGCTTATAATATTTCATGATTTTGTCTCGCTTTATATTTCATACTTTTAATATTCCTGAAGAGACCAAAGCGTACCTGTTTGTTCCTCCGACAGCCCTATATCCCCCTCTCGTACTAAAACACCCAAATAACCTTTGCCAAGACCCTCTCCCTTCTCTCCTCCATCTTCTGCATGGTATACAACTCTTGTTCCAGGATACAGCAGTACTCTTGCTGAGCTATGCACAAAAATTGGAAACCAGTGTGGGTTGTAAAGACAGAAGAGACATTTCCCTTTTTTCAGACTTTCTTGTGAGAGTTGCAGGGGATTTTCACTGATGGAAAGGTCATATCTGAACCCCTCATTCCCCAACAAATGTCGTCTATGATCAATATATGTATAACTGAGGCTGATGTGGTACTAAGCCTAGCTAAGCTCAAAATAAATAGATGGCATCTTGCCTACAGTTTTAAAGGAGATGAGGAATATTATTAGCCGACCTTTAACTTTATTATTCCAGAAATCCTTATCTGCTAGTGTGATACCTTCTGATTGGAAGCATGCTAATATAACACCCATATTCAAAAAAGGGGATCGAAGTAATCCAGCAAACTATAGGCCAATCAGTTTAACTGGAAAAAATAATGGAAGCTATAATCCAAGTGAAAATGGTAAGTAACATTCTGAGGGATAACCAACATGGATTCAGGTGAGGAAGGTCCTGTTTGACTAATCTGTTTGATTTCTTTGAGGAAGCTACAAGAGAAATTGATCACAAAAAGGCCTATGATGTCATCTACTTCGCTTTCCAGGAGGTCTTTGATGTTGTCCCCCACAAATGGCTCTTGCTTAAGCTCAAAGCTGCACGGATTTTAGGAACTGTAGCAGCTTGGATCGAAAACTTTGTAACAGACAGGAAGCCGTGGGTATTTATTAGAGGCACAAGGTAAGAGTTTTAATGGGCACACAGAGAGGCATACGGGACAGAATAGTCATAAAAATGCAATGACAGGACTAGTGAAACAAACTCTGACGTGGACTTAAATACACAGAACTAATGAAAACCAACTCACAACAGCTGATGACAAGGGGATTCCACACGAGGTTAACGAGGGGCCGTGGCACACACGAGGACAGGACTGGCAGGGTGTGACAATATAGGTTGCCTTATAAAAACCACTGGAATTCAAAGTGACAGATCGCCGTAGAGTCCTGTTTATAAACCTTTATTAATACTGAAGTGATTAGAGGTAAGGTTTACTCACAGATAACAAGTTATGTCTGAAGCTTTATTTGGTCACACAAGCAGCTTGACGGCACAGACTCGGCGCTATTTGTCTCTGAGGAAAAGGAAACTCATTAGATTTCCTGTCAAACATTTATTCAGGTAATTACACCAGGAATGCCGAAGGCAAGCAATAGTCTGATACATAATAAAAACTAGCAGCTGTCGGAATGGTTTTATTCGTTTCTATTTATGTTGATTTATTTAGTTGTTGTATACTTTTGGATTAAAATGAATTAAACAAATTTGTCCGTCATTGATGTTGGATGTTACTACCGTTGATCTGTCCTGCCTGTAGCCTTCTTTCCCTTAATAAATCCCCAGTTTTCCCTGTATTCCACCTGCCTGCCTTGTCTTTCCCTGCCTCCTGCCCACTTACCTGCCCGTCGCTACCCGGGATACCTGACAACTGCAGTTCCGCTGTTTTGTTTGGCACCCTAAATTATGTCCTGCAATCTGTGGAAAAATCTGAAGGCTGAGGAATGTTACGTAAGACAGGTAAAATGCAAAAACTCTCTCTGGTGTAATTCACTGCATAAAACCAATGGTCTTAAGTGTGGTGTCTTCTTCATAACACTCCCTGACTTTTGTATTCGTGACCTTGAGATAGGGTGGGCTGCTTTTCTTCCTTCATTTTACTAGTGTTCCTCCCTTTCCTCCCAGCCTTGGCTGGTGGTTCAGGCAGCATCACCTCTTTTAATGGACCACAGTTACACAGAGATGAACAACATAGAATACTTTGGATTGAGGTTTTGCAGTAAGAGGGTGCTGAAGGAAAAAGGAGTTTCAAAGACATCGGTCTGCCTGTACTGCCGATTTTGACTCTGCCCATTTCAGATGTTCATGTAAAGTGTGAATTTACTAATGTGACATTCCTTAAATATAACCACTGAAACAGAACGGTTGTAAATTTGCTGTCCAGTTTGGTAGATGGACTGACGCAGAGGCGGAGCTATGGATAGGTCTGGGTGGTATTGACAGTTGGGCCCACCCAATTAGATTAATGAAACTGCATTCTTTATATATAAATTACTGTCTTCTAACTCTGTTCCTATACATCACTGTTGTTACTGTATCAAGTACGACAGAATGTGTGAGCTCCCTCTAGTGGTCTTCTAGGTATAATTTTTTTCTCACTTTTTTGCTATTCTGTCTTCTTTTCATACCTATAATGCGGCGATTAGCTTCATACTGGGCACCGACACACCTGGAAATGACGTAACATCGAACCAAATGCCAAAAGTAATCAGAAGTTAGCACGCTGCCCAGAATGCACAGATAACAAGCTACACTGCAAGTCGTCCAGCCACGACGTCACCCAGCCCCTCGTCTGCCGTCTAAAATACAGATAAATTACATGTGCTCCATATTTCTGCAGCTGACATTATTTTGAACTGGGCCATAAAGAACATATTCTCATAGCGATGGCTTTTAATCAGTCCATGCTGGATCTGGGAGAAATGATGCGGCGAGCAAAGCAGGTGGTTTGGGTGCCGACGGTGCATGAAGGTGTGCAGGCAGCGGCAGGAGAGAAGATGTTAAGGATTGTAAGGATTAGAGTGCAAAGGTTGTAGGTGATTTGAAGTTAGACAACAGAGATTCCTGGCTGTGGAGCATGATAGGAGTTTTGTGTGATTCAAAAGAAAGTACAGAGGAATGTTGGCAGGAAATGGAAAGAGAAGTGCCTGAGGAGGTGTGGACTGCTCATGATACAGATGTAGGCCTAGTTAATTCAGCTAGCCCACTGGAAATTTATCTTAAGCCAGGGTGCACACCACCCTGGAAAAACCAGTACCCCTTGAAACCTGAGGCCGAGGAAGGTGTAAGGGAAACGATAGAGGGATCACTGGATGCAAGGGTGTTGGTGCCTACCATTAGCTGCTGCAACACCCCCCTCTTCCCTGTGCCAAAGGCAGGAGGTGAAAAGTGGAGGCTGGTACATGATTTGTGTGCAGTAAATGAGGTAGTGGAGGATCAGACAGCAGAAGTTCCCAATCCACACACCCTGTTGACAAATGTGCCCCCCCAATGCAAAATGGTTTACAGTTGTGGATTTGTGTTCAGCATTTTTCAGTGTGCCCCTTGCAGAACAGTCACAGTTTCTGTTTGCTTTCACCTACAGGGGTCAGCAGTATACCTACACGAGGATGCCACAGGGATTTAAGCATTCGCTGCATGTTTTTAATCAGGTGCTTAAGGCAGACTTAGACTGAATTTAAAAAGTACAGTGATACAATATGTGGAGTATCTATTGTTGTGTGCGGAAACGCTGGCAGACTGCCACCAGGACT
This sequence comes from Brienomyrus brachyistius, assembly GCF_023856365.1. Lineage (NCBI taxonomy): Eukaryota > Metazoa > Chordata > Actinopteri > Osteoglossiformes > Mormyridae > Brienomyrus > Brienomyrus brachyistius. Next base: position 77,681 of record NW_026042382.1, on the reverse strand, counting down.
CAGTGCAGTTGCTGAAGGTCTTGGCAAAAGGGGGCCATAAGGTGTCCAAGGCCAAGTTGCAGTACTACCAAGAGCAGGTTACGTACTTGGGGCGTGAGATCAGCCACGGGAGGAAAGCTATAGCAGAACAGCTAAAGGGAATCACTAAGGCTCCGAAACCCATGACTGTGTCACAGATGCTGACATTTTTTAGGGACGACAGGATTCAGCGTGGACTGGATTGAGGACTGTGCTGTGAAGGTGGCACCGTAGTGGGCACTGATAAAGGAGGAGGGCCACACTAATTTGAAGGCCCCCTTAATTTGAACTCAGTAGCATTTGAATCTATCAAGCAGAAGCACCAGAATGCACCTGCTCTGGGCCTCCCAGTCTACACCAAGCCGTTTTATCTGTATGTCAGGAACAGGAAGGACGGCTTTGGGACAGCCCTGCTCACTCAGGACTTGTGTCCTGGCAGACGGAAGCAGCCATTGGCATACTATAGTATGAAGCTGGACAATGTGGCTCAGGGATACCCACCCTGTTTCCAGGCAGTGGTGGCTGCCTATTTAGGCTATGAAAAGGCCACTGCCATCACAATGGGTTATCCAGTGACAATTTATACTTCACATAAGGTGGTGGACCTTATTGACAAAGGCAAATTTGTGTTGATCCCAGCAAGGCAGCTAGCGTACTTTGCATTTCTCTCTTACCCGGATGTGACAATAAAGCGCTGCACTACAGTGAACCCTGCAGACAGCATTCCCCTGGAGGATGAGGGGCAGCCACATGAGTGTGTGGCAGAGTCTTTGGTTTACATTAAACTGAGACCAGACCTGGAGAGCTCTCCCACTGAAAATAGCGAGATGGTTTTGTTTGTGGATGGCTCATGTTGGAGAGATGGGGATGCCTTGAAGGCTGGGTTTGCTGTAGTTCAGCCTCAGGGTGATGATTTTCACACTCTCGTTTCAGAGCCAGTGGCACAACCCTGTTCCGCTCAATTAGTGGAGATAAAGGCTTTGACTGCAGCGTGCTGGCGAGGACAACATAAGACGGTTACAATCTACACAGACTCTGCATACGCACATGATGTATGCCATCTGTTTGGAGCAGTCTGGAAGCAAAGGGGGTTTTGCAAAATTGACGGCTCCCCCATTCAGCATTATAATCAGATTTTGGAGTTGCTACACGCAATGATGCATCCCAAGCGTTTGGCTATTGTTTAGTGTCATGCCCACCGCAAAGGTCGTGATTTTGTTATTCAAGGCAATGCGGCCTCTGATGCGGCAGCCAGGGCGGCTGCGCAGGTCAGGACTGCTCATCTTTTGCCTATGGTGACTATAGAGCTGGACCTTACTGTTTCTGATCTGGTGGCCCTGCAGGAGCGTGCGGGCCCCTATGAGGCCTCAGTGTGGCTAAAAAGGGGGGCCTCTAAGGATGCTAATGGTCTGTATAGCAACCATGAGGGGCTTTTGGCCGCACCTCTGTCTTTGGTGAACATTTTGATAACGGATGCGCATGGTCTTGACCATTGCACAAGGGGGGAGGTGTTTTTACACCGCAAGGTTTCTGGGCACCACAGCTGCAAGCAATGGTGGATACAAGGTTGTCAGAATGTGAGGTGTGCATTAAGAACAATGTACGCAAAGCAATCACAGCCCCAGTAGGGCACATTCCAGTGCCGGAGGGACTATTCAGACACTTGGTGATGGACTATGTGGACATGGGAAAAACAGCATATGGAAAGCGATATATGCTTGTGATTGTGGACAGGTTCAGCAGATGGGTGGAGGCAATACCGTCCAAGGACATGGGGGCGATGACAGTGGTGAAATTCCTGATCAGAGAGGTGATTCCGAGGTTTGGGATACCAACTGAAATCAGCTCTGATAATGGAGCTGCATTTGTGGGGAAAGTTACTAAGTTAGTGGTTCAACAGCTGAGAATAAAACAAAGGTTGGGATGTGTGTATCACCCTCAGTCGCAGGGCATGGTGCAGAGAGTGAATGGCACACTTAAGCAGAAGCTGAATAAGATTTGCGCCACCACGAAAATGAACTGGGTAGATGCACTGCCAACAGCCTTGATGGCGTATCGGATGGAAGCGCACAGGGTGACGCATTTGTCTCCGCATGAAATGCTGACAGGGAGACCAATGCCTGGATCGACTTGGAGGGGGCCGTATAAGGGACCCAGCCTAGATCAGCTGGGGGATGAATTAAAGTTGTACATGAGGACGTTAACCAAAATACACAAAGCTATTTCCAAACAGGAAAGGGAGAAAGCACAGAAAGAAGACACAGACCAGAAGGAGCCAGTCATCTTTCCAGGAGATAAAGTCTACCTGCGAGTGTTCCGGCGAAAGTGGCACAAGCCCCGACGAGAGGGACCCTTCAAGGTGACACGAGCCACAGCAACAGCAGTACAGGTAGAAGGGAGTAACACGTGGTATCATTTGAACCACTGCACTAGAGTACTGCACGAAAGGCAGATAGTCACTGAAAACGACACAGAGGATGTAGCTGCCCTTGACTCAGATGGCCCTGATGGAGCTCCCAGAGGAGCTCCACAGCTTGGAGAGGAGCCAGTTTCAGGTTCAGAGCAGACTGAGGGTCAAGAGGGAGCGTCGCAAGCAGACCAGCCACTCCAGACAGGACACGAAGCTGTGGGTTCTGGTAGGGCTGATAGCGATGATATTGGTGATGCTAATGATATATCCGGCCCTTCAGGTCTGGGGGCACAGCAGGACCACAGGTCAGGTGAGTTCAGAACAATTGACTTCACTGACTCCGCCTTGTCCTTTGATGCTGAATAACCTCTCAGATAACAATGAGCGAAAGCGGAGAGATAGGGAGGAGATATGGGAGTGAGGAGAGTGAGCAAATTGTAGAATATACCCAGGATGAAGTAGACCTGGATGGGTTAGCAAAACGTATGCTTGGAAATTGGTGGTATAAATAGGCTAAGTATACCGCCGCTTCATTAGGGCAGGAGGGTTGTGTGTTGTGTGCAGGTCCTGACCCTTCAGTTAGAGTAGTCCCATTCCCATAAACTAATAAACAGTGTGAAGAATGGGAAATGGAGAGGATTATAAGATTCTGGAAGAGTCTGTGTCAGGAGGGGCAGGCCCCTGAGAAAGACTGCAGACCCATATCTAACCAGTCAGAGCGCATACCATACTGCCCATATCAATGTCTGATATATCAGGGAAATTCTAAATATGCGTACAGGGTGGAAAAGCATTGTGGGCAGTTTAAGCCCTGGAAAGGGGGACAGCAAGATATTATGGCGAACAAATTGAGTTTTTTCAAGGGACTTATTTATGAGTGTTTTACAAATGATAGGCCAGAGGAGGTAGGCATCTTCTGGGGAATATGTGGAACTGTTTGGAATGTGAAAGGTCCCTGATTACAGAACGGAGAACTATCACGTGTTCCGCTGGATGCGCTAGAAAACCAGAGTGTGCCCCTGGCAGATGTGTAGTGGCTGTGTGGTAAGGAGGGCGGATTGAGGCCTACTCTTCCCTATAATTGGGGAGGCCTCTGTGCTAGGATAATGTTAGTCAGCAAGGTGGATATATATTCTAGAAGACGACCGTCTAGGTCCCGCAGATTTGTTGCAAATTACGAGAATGATCCCAATGTATATATAGATGCAATTGGCCAGCCAAGGGGCATTCCAGAGAAATATAAGGTGAGAAGTGATAGCTGCTGGTTTCGAATCGATATTGATTTGGCCTACTATTAACAAAAATGTGGAATGGATAAATTATTTGTACTATAATCAGCAGAGGTTTACCAACTATACTCAGGAGGCACTCGCATCTCTGGGGGAGCAGCTTCAGGCCACCAGTCTGATGGCCTGGCAGAACAGGATAGCCCTGGATTGGCTCCTGGCAGAAAAAGGGGGAGTGTGTGTGCTGTTCGGGGATCAGTGCTGTACGTTTATTTTTAATAATACAGCCCCGGATGGTTCCTTTACTGAGGCTATGAGAAAGTTGCCGGGGTTACAGGATGAGATGGCAAGTAATGCAGGACAACATGATGGGTTGTTTGACTGGTGGTATGATATGTGGGGAAATTGGCAGCAAGCCCTTATGAAAGCACTCTGTGTGGGTGCTGTGCTCATTTTTGCTCTGCTACTAATCTTTTGTTGTGTAGTTCCTCTTGTTCGCTCCCTAGTGGGGAGAGCACTGGCCTGGCAGGCGACTATAGCTGCAATGTCTAGAGTGGTGGGAGGACCGTTTGGAGCGGCATCCTCCTGGACCAACACGGAAACGGATAGCGACATAGACACCTTGGATGCAGTCCTGCCCATAGCTGAAGTTCGGCCGTACCGTGTGTGAATACTCCGGGCGGGAGACCTGCAGCATGCCTGCCTCCCACGACATCTGGGATTTTCTGATTATGACAGACTGTCTGTTATAGTAGTATGCAATGTTATTAGTTAACCTTTTACTTATCTTTGTATTAGATATATCTAGATTTTGTAGTCCTGCTATACATGCAATATATTCATGGGAGGTCATTTTATGGCGATCCTCCCCTCCCTTCCTGATGTACCCTCTGTGCTGCTGTTGGTTGATTCTCAGTGTTAGTAGTTTGTGAGCCATGCCTGCCATGGACCCCGAAGGGGGGGGGGCGCGCCTGTGGCGGGCTGGGAGTGGAATTTCCCTGGGTGATAGGGTTTTTGCCCTCCCTCCTGGGCTGGATGGACAGGATTGTGTGTGGGGGAAATATATTGAATATTATTTAGCACTATATAACGTAGAATACAAGTATTATAATATTATTAAAAAGTATGCCAAATATCCATGATATTATGTTTACAATGTAAACATTATAATGTAATCAACACAATGTAATCAACTGAGTATGTATTTGCACCTTTTGTTAGTCTGAGTTTCTGTTTATGTTACTTTGTTAGTCCTGAATCTATGAATATTCACTTTTATTAGCGTATATTTTATCACTATGTTAAAGGACAAATATATTATCAACCTTCTAGTTAGACAATGTGTAACAGGCTGAAACTGCCAAGGTTTACTACTGAAGGAAGGGATTCGCCTGAGTTCACCAGAAGTTCACGGCTGAGCATTTTTAAAAAACCAAGTGGAGCTGCTCGCGCCACCATTATGTTCAGCCGAGAGGCCAAACGGTAAAAGAAATGATGGACAAACTTATCACCTAGGGGTGTGGATTAAGGGAAAAAACAATGATTGTGAATGGATGAAGGAATGATGATGCTTAAGTGATGAGATAAGAAGAGAATGATAATGATAAGAACTTGGTGTAAAACAGTACTGGACACACTTTACGTGTCCAGCCTTGGTTGTAACTTCATTGTTGCAGTAAAGACTGAATTCTGGATACTACACAAGCGGCCCTCTGACTTCTGATTTGGCGGGGAAGGAGAAAAACCACGACATAAACCCTCAGAACTGGTGTAAGAATCAACTTTTGGGTGTTTATAGTTTCCTGATTCGGGATACAGCAGTGCATTCTGGGAGCCGTCTGTATCTCCCACAGTGAAACACCCAGCGAAGTTAGGAAAAGAACTTATCCCTTGTTCTTTGGTAACAGATGGAGGCGTTTCATCATCACGTCCCTCCTTGCATAGGCATAGGATGAAATGATCCACCAGGGATGTCAACTGGGGTACTAAGGGCAGGGCGTAGCTTGGTCTTGGGTCAAACTGTCTGTCACAGACAGATGTGATGTTAAAAGTATAATAATTGCAAAATAATGGTAATATTGCTGTTTTCTGCTAGATGTAGGTGTTGAGGCTCAGAGGGAGGGGGATGAGTGACGTGGAATTGAAGATCCACAGTGAGAAGGCAAGGGGGTCCAGATCAGCGGTCACGATCAGCCTCAGGGGTTGAGACTAGACCTGGTTGCCTTTCACTCTGCAGCAGGTTTGGAGAGCAAGTTAACCTCTAGCTGGGCTTGTGGTTTCGATATCCGGCCCAGCTCTCTTTGGGTGTGATAGATTAATTTTTATTTGAAAGCTGTATCACAGTAGTTTTGAAAAAATAAAACAGTCATTGAGGAAAGCAGAATTCATTTATTAATACATTAATAAATTCATAATTACAAATATAAAATGTCTGATAAAAACAAAGCCTTATTTAAAAAAAGTTAAAATGTCAAAGCTCTGAGAAAAGTTAAAACGTTAAAAATGGGCTGCCGGGGTTAAAAGCTTTTAAAGAAAAAAAATGATACCTGCCTGTACATCCATATTTAACTTGCGGTCTACCTGCTGAGCCTTTCTGCTCACAACGGGTTGATTGATTATGTCTGCGGAGGCCGGAAAGGGGAAACTTTCAGCGCGATGCCTCATTCTCAGTAATGCTACCACGGAGGAAGCGTCGTGCCTGGATGTGTTTATTTACATTTCCCCTTTATTCAGGTACGGTATGAGCATATTAGCTTCTCAATTGTTAATATGTTTGCTGCGCTATTTTATGTGTGTTTTATTAACATGTCGATTGTATGTTGAGTGTGTTTTGAAGCTGTATTGTCAGTTGTAAATTGTTAATCAGTATATGGCTAAGCGGCTAGCTGAAACTTCTTCCCCAGTGGCGGGAACAGAACGACCTGAGGCCAGCTTGTTGTACAGCGTGTGCACTCTGCTCAGGTCAAGCTCAGTAAGACGCACACAAAGCATTTGGGTTTTGGTATGTTTGTGGGTGTACTTTGTTACACATTTATTCGTATGTTCACTTCTTAAGTGAGTCGCCATGATAAGAAACGGATAATACGAAGGGACAAATGCTATATGTATTTTTTTGTTTATTTTCTGTAGATTCTCATTTGTCAATTTAAGGTCATGTTTATTGATTAATAGATCCTTGTTATACTTACCTGTTACACTTGATTTTATCTGTTTTAAGAAAAGTGAGAGATGTTAGTGTTTATTTACCTTTACAGCAGAATGGAATTACATTCGGATCTAACAGCTGGATGAGCTGAAAGTGCATATAATTGGTGCAATATTTTGTTTTGAGAATAACCTTATAAATGCATATTTAATTGTTGGAATATTTTATTTTGGACAAAACGATGTATCTCTGCAGATGTTTTGAAAATAATACACATATATTCTCGATAATGCTACCACGGAGGAAGCATGGTCCCTGGATGTGTTTATTTACATTTCCCCTTTATTGAGGGTGTTACATGGGCAGTTTACATGGTCTCCACGTTGGATTCCTCTCAGTTCTCTGGTTTCCTCCCGCAGTCCAAAGACACGTGGTTCAGGTGAATTGGTGCCTCTAAAAGTACCCATAGTGACTGTGTGTGAGTGTTTGCCCTGTGACAGACTGGCATCCTGTCCTGGGTGTTCCCCTGCCTTGAGCCCTGTTCTGCCTCAGATCAGCTCCACGCTCCCTTTACTGTACTGACCCTGTACTTAATAAGAATATGCAAGATAGATGGCTGAACTAACGTACATTGAAATGCTTTTTGTACAAGTCATGTCAAGTGATTTGTATTTAAAAGGCACATTAACAAACAATACATGTTATGGCAAAATGCTGTAATTAAAAATGCTACAATAAAAACATGAAATACGTAATACAATCAGAGACATTGGACAAAGTTACATAAAATATATAATTTTAGTAATTCAATGGGGATAAGATAAAAGCAGGAGTAACTGTCTCCAGGTCTTTGGCTGAAAGGTGTGATTTAAGCCTGGCTATTGAACTCAGCTGACAGAAACACCCCTTCACAACAGAATTTATTTGTTTATCAAACTCAATGATGAATCAAAGATGAAACCAAGATTTTTAGTATGTGACCGGAAGTTTTCTGAATGAGACCCTAATTGTTCTCTGAGATCATGAACAGACCTTGAGTGACCAAAACTCATTACCTCTGTCTTGTTTTCATTAATCAGGACCAAAGTCATTGCGGTCCTGTTCTTAATGTCCTCCAGACAGTTAGAAAGGGCCATCAGAGAGCAGCAGTATCCAGGTTTTAATGGCAGATAGAGCTGCATATCACTGGCATAGCAATGATATTTTACATAATAACATTCACAAATAGAGCCCAAAGGAAGCATGTATAGACGGAATAGGAGAGGGCCTGTATCACAGGACTGGATATGTTTACAAGTAAGGTCATAGTACTGAAGGGGTGTGGCCATCCCACACAGTGACAAGCCCATTCATTCACCTCATCTAGGCCTTTTACTAGGGATTTAAGGTCCTGGTTTTCCTCTCAGACCCTAGAACACACTGCCAGGCTCAGATTCCCAATCCCACATCCTGCTGAAGCCCTTCCCAAGATCAGACACTAGTTTTGTTTTCCTTGTTCTTATAATAAAATGATGGTCTTTGCCTTTTCAGGCAACATCATCACTGTTCTGTTAATTACACATGACCTAATCTAAGTATTATACAAGCCAAGCATCATCACTTAGAGATGTCATGATGTGGAAAATCCTTATTCGGTTAATTATTTTCCCCACAGGTGCTGACAGTGTGTCCATAGTGAAATGGGTCTGTGTACAGAGAGGATGATCTGTTACAATCCCATGTTTCTATGGTGACAGATATAAAACTCATGTGAAATACTGGTGCAGAGGGTATCATGTGAGGTCATGTACTCCCATAGTACACACTGACTCTCCACAGGAGGGTAAAGTGTCAGTCAGAGATGATCTTGACTACCGAGTCTTCACTGTGACCATCAGCAATCTGACAGCTGAGGACTCTGATCGGTACTGGTGTGGTGTGAAGATCAGTGGAGCCTCTTTGATCAGGTTAATCTGTCAGTCACTCATGGGAAGATGTCTGTACTGCAGACTGTAGCCAATGAGATGCACAGTATGTAACATGTCATGGAGTCAAAAAGGAAGGACATTAACACAAACACTGAAGGAAAATTGTTTTAATATTTAAAAAATCTGCATTTTAATTTAATTCAATGTGATAAACGAGACTTGGAAGAAGTAACAGTGTCAGCTAAATTGGGCGACTTGATGAGGTTAAATATGATAAGTAATATGTTAAAAAATGTCAGTTTATTGGGCAAACATTTACATATGCATGTTGTGATGGGCTGATATTCATAAACATTTCATTGCTATGCAAATCTTTGAGTGTTTTACCTGTGTGTTCAGGTCCTCCAGGGCTGTCTGTGGACAAACAGGAGGTGACGGGTGTGGATGGAGACAGTGTCAGTGTTACTATGGAAACAACAAAAGACATAGGATGTTGTGTAAGATTGGGGGTTCCTGTGCATCAGAGAGATCAGTGAGTTTGCATGGGAGGCCTGTCCTGATCAGGGATGACACAGAAAATAAAACCTTCATTGTGACAATGAGTGGGCTGGAGAGGAAGGACACTGGCTGGTATTGGTGTGCTGCTGGAATCCTGCAGATTCCAGTTCATATTACTGTTAAACATAAGTAATTGATTTAAATCTGCCTGTGAATTATTTATGCTTGAATATAGATACATACTAATCAACCCAGCAGTTTCACTCACGAAGGGGTTTGTGCTTCTTTGTGGGGATAATCCCCTATTTATCAGCTGTTGTGAAACAGAGTTATTTATTGGGATTATTGTTTCAATGATAGTGGCACGGTGGTCCAGTAGGCGGCGCTGTTGCTTCACGCCTCCATGTTTAGGGGTTTGAATCTGGCTTCTGCTCTGTCTGTGTGGAGTCTGCATGTTCTCCACATGCTGTGTGGGTTTCCTCCAACAATCCAAAAACGCACAGTCAGGCTAATTGGTGTCTTTAATATTGAATGTGTGTCTTCTAGTTTATGATCAGTCTGTAATATGACAAAAATCACAGCGTTTTCCACAGACATACAGCCAGTCACTTGTCATGTATACAAATCCAGACAAATCCATGTAGCTTGCAACATAATTCAGGCATTTTTTCATCTTTGTGAGGATGAATTGTTACTAATGGTGTGCAGACTGACTAACATGTCTGTAGGTGGTTTTTCATTGCAGCGTAGACCAGTGTTACAGTTGTACTCTGTAATATCTGTTCCAGTGCTGCATCCATCCATTGTCTGAAACTGCTTGTCTAACTCAGGGTCCCTATGGGCGCAAGGCAGGGAACGTCCCATGACAGGGTGCCAACCCATTGCAGGACACGCTCACACTCCATTCCCTCGCACAAGCACACCTACCGGCAATTTGACAACTCCAATTAGCCTCAGCATGTTTTTGGACTGTGGGGGGAAATCAGAGTCCCTGGAGGGAACCCCACAATGACACAGGGGGAGCATGCAAACTCCATACACACGGAACTCCAGCGAAGACTTGAGTACACGTGCCAGAGGAGTGAGGCGACAGTGCAAACCCTGCTTTTTATTAACTATCCTTTCTCCTGTTTCTCTGCACATGATGAAGAAGGAGGGGATAATGAAAAACGGAGGTAAGCATTCAGCAGCATTTACAGTAGTGTGGGGGTCCAGCTAGCAGCATTTACCTGATCACACAGTAATGGGAAACTGTCATTTTAATTTTAAGGGAAAAAAATATTTTTTATTTCATTTTCTTAATAATAAACTTGAGATCCCATCCCATCCAGAGTGAGCCCTTGCCTTGTGCCCTGTGCTGCTGGGGAACAACTGCAGGCCTGTTTTTACAAAATAGTGCAACATGTTGTGTGATAATCTCTAGCTATTTTCATGCTCTTTGTTAATGTCTCCTGTTCCTCACATGTGTCCTGTGTAATAGTACAGATGTGGCTGTACCGTGTTTCTATAAAGCATGTAAGACTTTACTGTTCACATCCACCCTCTTATTCAGCTCTTTGGTCCAGCTGGCTCTGTATGTAGGACTGAGCTGATCGGTGCTGCTGTCGATTATCAAGGTGGTTTTACTTCAGTCAGAACAGATTCACTGTTTTGTTCTTCAGGTTTAAACCCTAAGGAGTAGGTTAAGTCCAGCCTTGGCTTCCAAGCTGACGTTTTTCTACATATGTGCTTGTGTATCATGGACAGTAAGAGGGGGCAGGCAAGGAGAGAATTTCTCTTTGGTGATCAATAGAGTGTTATTATTATAATGTCTAAAACGTATGATGGTCTGTCGATAAATCAATAACAATATGAATGAAGTCAATGTTTATCTAAAGAAATCAGAATGACAGTATATGTTATTTAACAACCTGAACACAACACGAAACGTTAGCAGTAACATATGATGCTCTGCTGCCTTCAGTGAAAGTCCTGACATAATGTCTTTTAACATTTGCTTTCATAGCGCTGTTCTACATTAAACATTTTGAAACGAAGCAGCCGAACTCGTGCCAGCGGTACGAAATGCGTCGAAGTTTCCCGACTAGACGCTGGAAAAGGCAGGGGCCGGACTGACTGTAGGGGGCGTGGCCAGAGACAGCCTGGCCACTGTTCCAAATCATGGGTGCATGTTACAAGTCCGGAACATATTTTAACTTAGTACTAACTTAGCATCATATTTGATCTAATTCGACTGAATATCCCAGGTTTCCATCTCTCATGCATCTGGTGTGACGTGTTTTCAGACTCTCAGGCTGGCGCAAAGAAATCTTACGGGAATTGAACGTCTCACTCCGGTCAGCTGAGCAAAGTTGGTAACCTTGGTATTGTGTGTAGGAGATTCGGTATAACTATAATTTCGTTCTCCATTTACATGCCGGAAGTGTCTTTAAGTGTTATGTAGTTTTGCCTGAAACGCAAAAATAAAACAAAGCAATTAAAGCCAAGCAGTTGCTCAAATTCTGCTGTAGCGATTGAAGAACTTTTGTCGGAAGTTGGATTTGAACCCACGCCTTACTTCGGAGAACAGAATACACCTTACTTTGAAAGGCCATTTACGCTGCGTGGGAGGCTTGAGACCGCTCGGCCATGGGGCAGTTTCCAGTTGAACCCTAAGGAGTAGGTTAAGTCCAGCCTTGGCTTCCAAGCTGACGTTTTTCTACATATGTGCTTGTGTATCATGGACAGTAAGAGGGGGCAGGCAAGGAGAGAATTTCTCTCTTTGGGGATCAATAGAGTGTTGTTATTATGACGTCTAAAACGTATGATGGTCTGTCGATAAATCAATAACAATATGAATGAAGTCAATGTTTATCTAAAGAAATCAGAATTCAGGAAAAGCCAGGGGCCGGACCGAGTGTAGGGGGCGTGGCCAGAGACAGCCTGCTGACTGTTCCAAATCATGGGTGCATGTTACAAGTCCGGAACATATTTTAACTTAGTACTAACTTAGCATCATATTTGATCTGATTCGACTGAATATCCCAGGTTTCCATCTATCATGCATCTGGTGTGACGTGTTTTCAGACTCTCAGGCTGGCGCAAAGAAATCTTACGGGAATTGAACGTCTCACTCCGGTCAGCTGAGCAAAGTTGGTAACCTTGGTATTGTGTGTAGGAGATTCGGTATAACTATAATTTCGTTCTCCATTTACATGCCGGAAGTGTCTTTAAGTGTTATGTAGTTTTGCCTGAAACGCAAAAATAAAAGAAAGCAATTAGAACTAACCAGTTGCTGCTGTAGTGATTGAAGAACTTTTGTCGGAAGTTGGATTCGAACCCACGCCTTACTTCGGAAGGCTGTTTACGTTGAGTCGGGCGAATGAGACCACTCGGCCATGGGGCAGTTTCCAGTTAAGCCCTAAGGAGTAGGTTAAGTCCAGCCTTGGCTTCCAAGCTGACGTTTTTCTACATATGTGCTTGTGTATCATGGACAGTAAGAGGGGGCAGGCAAGGAGAGAATTTCTCTTTGGTGATCAATAGAGTGTTATTATTATAACGTCTAAAACGTATAATGGTCTGTCGATAAATCAATAACAATATGAATGAAGTCAATGTTTATCTAAAGAAATCAGAATGACAGTATATGTTATTTAACAACCTGAACACAACACGAAACGTTAGCAGTAACATATGATGCTCTGCTGCCTTCAGTGAAAGTCCTGACATAATGTCTTTTAACATTTGCTTTCATAGCGCTGTTCTACATTAAACATTTTGAAACGAAGCAGCCGAACTCGCGCCAGCGGTATGAAACGCGTCGAAGTTTCCCGACTCGACGCTGGAAAAGGCAGGGGCCGGACTGACTGTAGGGGGCGTGGCCAGAGACAGCCTGGCCACTGTTCCAAATCATGGGTGCATGTTACAAGTCCGGAACATATTTTAACTTAGTACTAACTTAGCATCATATTTGATCTAATTCGACTGAATATTCCAGGTTTCCATCTCTCATGCATCTGGTGTGACGTGTTTTCAGACTCTCAGGCTAGCGCAAAGAAATCTTACGGGAATTGAACGTCTCACTCCGGTCAGCTGAGCAAAGTTGGTAACCTTGGTATTGTGTGTAGGAGATTCGGTATAACTATAATTTCGTTCTCCATTTACATGCCGGAAGTGTCTTTAAGTGTTATGTAGTTTTGCCTGAAACGCCAAAATAAAAGAAAGCCATGTGTTACCTTTTAAATAGTCTGTAGGTTTTGCAAACTACTCCAACGCCTTTGGTGTCGCTGATTTTACGTTTATACTAGTGTAAAATAGACTTGCCGTAAGATTTCTTTGCGCAAGCCTGAGAGTCTGAAAACACGTCACACCAGATGCATGAGAGATGGAAACCTGGAATATTCAGTCGAATTAGATCAAATATGATGCTAAGTTAGTACTAAGTTAAAATATGTTCCGGACTTGTAACATGCACCCATGATTTGGAACAGTGGCCAGGCTGTCTCTGGCCACGCCCCCAACAGTCAGTCCGGCCCCTGCCTTTTCCAGCGTCGAGTCGGGAAACTTCGACGCGTTTCGTACCGCTGGCACGAGTTCGGCTGCTTCGTTTCAAAATGTTTAATGTAGAACAGCGCTATGAAAGCAAATGTTAAAAGACATTATGTCAGGACTTTCACTGAAGGCAGCAGAGCATCATATGTTACTGCTAACGTTTCGTGTTGTGTTCAGGTTGTTAAATAACATATACTGTCATTCTGATTTCTTTAGATAAACATTGACTTCATTCATATTGTTATTGATTTATCGACAGACCATCATACGTTTTAGACGTTATAATAATAACACTCTATTGATCACCAAAGAGAAATTCTCTCCTTGCCTGCCCCCTCTTACTGTCCATGATACACAAGCACATATGTAGAAAAACGTCAGCTTGGAAGCCAAGGCTGGACTTAACCTACTCCTTAGGGCTTAACTGGAAACTGCCCCATGGCCGAGTGGTCTCATTCGCCCGACTCAACGTAAACAGCCTTCCGAAGTAAGGTGCATTCTGTTCTCCGAAGTAAGGCTTGGGTTCGAATCCAACTTCCGACAAAAGCTCTTCAATCACTACAGCAGCAACTGGTTAGTTCTAATTGCTTTCTTTTATTTTTGCGTTTCAGGCAAAACTACATAACACTTAAAGACACTTCCGGCATGTAAATGGAGAACGAAATTATAGTTATACCGAATCTCCTACACACAATACCAAGGTTACCAACTTTGCTCAGCTGACCGGAGTCAGACGTTCAATTCGCCACAAGTCTGCACACCCAGACACACGGATATAAAACCTATGTAACAGTTGTGTTACCTTTTAAATAGTCTGTAGGTTTTGCAAACTACTCCAACGCCTTTGGTGTCGCTGATTTTACGTTTATACTAGTGTAAAATAGACTTGCCGTAAGATTTCTTTGCGCCAGCCTGAGAGTCTGAAAACACGTCACACCAGATGCATGAGAGATGGAAACCTGGAATATTCAGTCGAATTAGATCAAATATGATGCTAAGTTAGTACTAAGTTAAAATATGTTCCGGACTTGTAACATGCACCCATGATTTGGAACAGTGGCCAGGCTGTCTCTGGCCACGCCCCCTACAGTCAGTCCGGCCCCTGCCTTTTCCAGCGTCGAGTCGGGAAACTTCGACGCGTTTCGTACCGCTGGCACGAGTTCGGCTGCTTCGTTTCAAAATGTTTAATGTAGAACAGCGCTATGAAAGCAAATGTTAAAAGACATTATGTCAACTTCCGACAAAAGTTCTTCAATCACTACAGCAGCATCTGAGCAACTGGTTGGCTCTAATTGCTTCGTTTTATTTTTGCGTCTGTCTTTGCACCTTATCTGTTTGGCACTATCTGCAGACATCGTAACACTGTCTGGCTCTTGTTCCAGTTCCAGAAGGAACTGAAGGGACAACGAGGTAGGGGGAAATACAAATTTCGTTTCGTTGGAGTGCCAAGCTGTGAAAGGCATTTGGCCAGAAGCCAAGGTAAGTGTTGTACCTGTTATTTAGAAAAAGCAGTTTTCAAAATGCTGCTTTATAATCGTTTGAGATAGTCAGCCAGTGTGACTAGTGAAGGCGTTTTGAGTTTACCTACATAAAGTTTTATTTCTATTTCTATTCTATTTTTATTTCTTGCGTCACGCAAGAAGGTGAGGCCGGGACATAAATACCCTGTGTCACGTGGGACCTCGGGACGCTCCAGTGGGCCAATCTAATTAAGAACTGAGTCCATGAGCCTCCATATTCCCGTCTCTTTAGCCCAACAGAACTTTTCTCAGCATGACACTGACATCAGGTATATGAGTTCAGCCCCCATATCTATGGCCCACGGGAAGCAGGGGGAGGGGCAATATTCCCTGCCCAGTTTGGTTCCTTCACTCTGAAAGTTTTCCCTTGATGCTTTCCGCCTCTTCTCTTTGAGCAGGTCTGTGATATATAATGTTATAGGTGGTTTATCGCATCAAGCCTTATTCCTACCCAGTGGTGCTGTAAATTCATTAGTGTGGAATGGCGTAGTGTGAACCGGTGTATGTGTCCACTTGTGTTTGGATTTGCTTGCAAAATGTCTTTTTGTGTATTTGGTTTTGAACACAGTACTATATTGAACAGACTATCCTGAAGCTTTAGTGAAATAGTGGGCTTATTTTGCATATGAACTTCAAAGCTGGAGATTTTAGGTCCAGAGAGTACAAATCCAGACCAAGATTTTGTTTTAACCAACCAGTTGAGTGCTCTGTGAATGTGACTTCTTATACTACTGGTTGGTTGAAACAAAATCTTGGTCTGGATTTGTACCCTGTGGACTGGAAGTCTCCACCTCTGATGAACTTACAGTTTTGAGAACAGAGTCGCAGTCTCAGCAGATTTGCTTTTATTGTAACTGGATAAGAAAGATTTCACCGTGTTTAAATGTTGGTGCCTTTAAATTAAACTACAAAATATTCAGTGTTTATTCTGTTATTTTCAAACTAGCAAACAAGTGTTCATTTTGTAGAAAGGTTACATATTTGTTAAATCAGTATTTGTCAGTGCCTATAAATTAAATACTTAATTTGCACAGCCCAATGGAATACTCAAAATTAAACATCAAACAAACCTATGTCAGAAATTATTTCAATTTAGACTATTGATAAGCCAATGTTCATGATATATCAGGAGATTTTTTAAACTGCCATATTTGAAAGGTTACCTCATTGATGACATTTATCAGCACTGCTCTTACCTGAAAGATATCAGCAGAAATGCACTGTGGACAGGTATCTGCCCGCTGTGTTTACAGTGTCTTGAAGTCCTTAAATCAACAGTGTCAAGTTTGTTTGGACAAAGTTTGTTTTTTTTTTTCCTTTGCATGTTTTTCCTTCTTCTTCGGATATAATTTTTTTGTAAATTTTTTTCCCTTGGATGTTTTTTTTGTCTTCTTTAAATATTATTTTTTTCCTTCTTTTGATAATGTTTTTTCGGAACAAGAGCCATACAGTGTTACGATGTCTGCAGATAGCGCCAACTGAACGCAGTGAAGCAGTATCACCTAGGGCATACTCTTGAACCACCCGCAAAGTCCCCTTGTTAGTTACGTATACATCCATCCCACCATCCATTTTCCAAACCGCTTATCCTACTGGGTTGCGGGGGGTCCGGAGCCTATCCCGGAAGCACTGGGCACGGGGCACGGAACAACCCAGAATGGGGGGCCAGCCCATCGCAGGGCACACTCACGCACCATTCCTGATTATATTATTGCACTATATAAATAAAAAGTAAACTTAATACCAGTTGCGGTAATAAAGTGCACAGAGAGTAAGAGAGAGAAGGGCTTCACATAAACTTATGTTCATTAGCGTTTAGTATTCTGATGGCTTGGGGGTAGAAGCTGTTATTAAATCTGGTTGTTCTGCAATGCATACTGCGGTAACGTTTACCAGAGGGCAGAAGTTCAAACAGCTTATGGGTGCGTGGGATCTTTTACGATCTTAATGGATCTATTGTGGCAACGTGAGTAGTGAAGTTCTTGAACCGATGGGAGAGAGCCTGGAGAATTATTTTCTCTGTCATCCTCACCACTCTCTGAAGCGTCTTCTGTTCAGCTGTAGAAATTAACATTAAAGTGTCATTTGTATTAAATATAATTATGCATATGTAGAACTAGGGATATGATCCTATTAAGTATGACAGTTCTGTCTTATTAATACAGGATCGACATCCACAGTAACTGTGTTTATCTATCCATCTGTGTGCATGTGTGTGTGTGTATGTGTGTGTGTGTGTGTGTGTGTGTGTGTGTGCGAGCGGGTATACCTGTCCTTATGGGGACACAATGTCCCCATAACGTGATAAATAGCCGTTTTTTTCCCTTATGGGGACTGGTTTCCTGGTCCCCATAAGGGAAAACTCTATTTTATAAAAATCTGTGACTGCTATGGAAAAACTAGAAATGCAAAATCTCTTGTATTTTGCTTGGTTACTTATGGTTATGGCAGGGTGGGGGTTAAGCTTGTCATAGTTAGCGTTAGCATTTATCCCATAGATGTGAATGAGCTCGCCCCATAAAGATAGGTATACCCTATGTGTGTGTGTGTGTCCCATATGGCCTGGGCTTCAGGATACCTCATAACCCGGAACTTCATCAGAAGTAGTTAGAAAATGGATGGATGGATGGATGGATGGACGGACGGACAGATCAATAAAAGTACAGGACATCCATTTTACAAAGAACCGTCAACACTAAATGTGTGCACTGGTCATGCTCCTGGAAATTAAACTTCTTTTCTGAAAAGCAGCATGTTCATAAATTAGCTGCTGTTATACCTTGGGGAAACAAATGCAGATGAAACTGTAAAACAAACTGCAGTGGCAAAACAGTTCTGGCTGCCCGCCAGCCCTTCTGCCTGTGCTGCCCTGCCTGCCTACCCTCCTGCCCATGACATCCTGTCGGCGACATGCCACAAAGCAACCCTTCTTTGCCACAGGAAATGTCTGGTGCAATTTCTTTTTTAATTGTACATGTCAATTGCATAATACCTTAAACTAATTCTTTATTATTTCTATCATCATCATCATCATCATCATCATCATCCTGATAAGTATTTCATTAGTATTCCACGGTATTTTGATTTTTCAGGAATCATTGTGTGTACTGTATACTTTTAAATTAGTTTGCACTATATGTAGTGTCTCTGCACCTGTGCCTTACGTACTTGCTGCAGCTTGCACAACAACTTCTCTCAGGCATCAGTATAGTTTATCTAATGCAATATTTGTTGTTTGTTTATTAAGTGGTTTTAGGTATTTTGTGTGTTCCACGTAATTTAGTGTAATTAGTCCTAATTGACTCAGGTTTAGTTTGATATTTCCTTCTGTTTGTTCCTCTGCATCATGCTACTGTCATAACATGTCAATGTCTTACCTAACTTTTGTGAATTATGTTTTGGAGAGAAAAAAATCATGACTTTTTTTTTAGATTCATCCACTGATTCTATCACCTCTGACACATCCCCCCTCAATATTTGTTTGTTTGTTTGTTTATGTATTTGCTTGGGGGGTGGAATTAACAAACAGAAATAACTGAATGAATCAGGGTAGTGAAAAACATTTATAAACTTATAATTTTGGTATTGGTATGATCCTGTTCTGGTTAGTTAGCCGAGGGAGTAAATCATCAGGAGTTTCATCTCTCAAACTCCTACTACACTCACTCAGCATCACAGTATGGACTCCCCAATGCAACTGATCTGCACGTACTCTGGGAGGAAACCTGGTTCGGGAACAGCACCATGCAGGACAGACGAGCTCTACAGAGGGTTGTGCGATCAGCTGAGCGCACCATCTGCACCGAGCTCCCTGACCTGCACTCAATCTACAGCAGGCGGTGCTGGACCAAGGCCAAGAAGATCGTGAAGGACCTCAGCCATCCCAATAATGGACTGTTCATTTCATTAGAATCTGTAGAAATTGTGGATAAACTTGTTCTACTTTACTGACACTGTGCAAAAGTCTCTGACCACTGACTGCTATTGTTAAAACTTAAATTGCATCCATTACAAAACTAAAACAATATTTTGAAGCAACTTGTTTAATTTAATTAATTAAATTTTATTTTAATATAAATGTAAGTAATTAGTCAACATGTTTCAATAGCTATGATTATGTACATTACAAACCTAAAATAATATTTTGAAGCAGCTTAAGTTTAATTTAATTAATTAAATTTTATTTTAATATAAATGTAAGTAATTAGTTAACATGTTTCAATAGCTGTGATTATGTACTTTACTCAGTCTAGGAGCCATCAGGATATGCAAATGTTATTTATCCAAACCACTGTGAAACGAACAGTGTTGATGATGACTGGACTGTTTCTTTATTCAACTAAAAGTAATGAATCAAATCTAATCTTTATTTATGACTTTTTTTAATTTAATTTTATCCCCAGTGCTTCGAGCAGGCATTTCCTGCTCTGCCCCGTGTGCAAGAAGACACAGCCAAGCCTCTCAGTGCATCTGGCTAGGGTGTGCATGAAGAGGTCTTCGAAAGAGGCCATCCAGGAAGTGATGGAGAAGGAAAAGCAGAATTCCCTTGAACTTCTGCAGTGGGGCAGAGTCTTCAGCTACAGGCTGAACTTCAGCTACATTATGCCTGTCAAAGTGTGTCAGCTTAGCCATTTCAGAACCTCTGCTAAAATCATCCTAGTATTTGTAACGACCATCCAGTGCAGCCATGTATTTTTTGACTTGGCCACTAGCACACCTCATACAGTACAGCTAGTCAATCTGTCACTGACTTTTTAAACCAGTATAATTAATTATTTAATTGAGCTGTTGGTGAAATTTAACAAAATCATGGAACGGCTGAGGTGCCCCTGGGGAGAAGTTTGGGAACTGAAGCGGTGTTCATCTAGCCATCCAACTGGATATCAGTAACGCTTTAGAAAACAGAAGAAGTTATTACTAGTTTTTATTGTGTTACTCTTAATTTGCACATGTTCTAATGTTAAATTGTGTCATTTATTCTAAGTCAAAGTACACTTGCTACCCAGATAAACAGCTTTAAACATTTCTTTGGACTGCCTAAGACTTTCACACAGTACTGTATGTCTTAGAACATAAGAAATGTACAAATTAGAGGAGGCCTTTCGGCCCATCAAACTCATTTGGGAAGAACTTAACTAATAGCTCAGAGTTGTTAAAATCTTATCTAGCTCTGATTTAATCATCTCTCTCAATATAATATTGGGATAATTTATTCTCTTCAGAGGCCTCCATAGAATAGTGCATCCATCCCCTCACTTATGTTCAGACAGTCAGAATAACAGCATCATCAATTTCACAGCTAGATTTAAAAATTGCTTTAACAGAGTGATTACAGAAAAAAAGGTAAACAAATATTAACAAGATTATTAAAACGTAATAGACATATTCGTCATTCAGACATATTGCGCTTTTTTAAGAGCAGAAGGGATACATTAAATCACGATTATATTTTGTCCATAATTATATATATATATATATATATATATATATATTTACATATACAGTGCTCAGCATAAATGAGTACACCCCCTTTGAAAAGTACGAATGTAATCAGTAGCTCAATGAACAAAAGAATAACTTCCAAAATTTTCACAAGGCTGAGTTTTATTGAACACTTGTTTAACTCCATAACATGAAATTAAGGTTAATAATATAACTTAGATCACAAAATCTTCAGTTTTACTCAAATTGGTTGAAGCAAAAATGAATACACCCCGCAACAAAATGTACTACATCTAGTATTTTGTATGACCGCCGTGATTTTTAAGGACAGCACCAAGTCTTCTAGGCATGGAATGAACAAGTTGGTGACATATTGCAACATCTATCTTTTTCCATCCTTCAAGAATAACCTGTTTCAGAGCCTGGATGGAGAGTGATGCTCAACTTGTCGCTTCAGAATTCCCCACAGGTGTTCGATTGGGTTCAGATCAGGAGACATACTTGGCCATTCAATCACCTTCACCGTGTTCTTCTTCAGAAATGCAACAGTAGCTTTAGATGTGTGTTTTGGATCATTGTCGTGTTGGAAAAGTGCACAACGACTAAGTGCATGGAGAGATGGCAGCATCTTCTCCTTCAGTATAGAGCAGTACATTGTTGAGTTCATGATACCATCAATGAAATGCAGCTCCCCAACACCAGCAGCACTCATGCAGCCCCACATAAGGACACTGCCACCACCATGCTTCACTGTAGGCACCATGCATTTTTCTTTGAAATCCTCACCTTTACGACGCCATACAGTTTTGAAACAAGTAGTTCCAAAAACAGGGATTTTTGTCTCATCACTCCAGAGTATAGAGTCCCAGTAGTCTTCATCTTTTTCCGCATGGGCCCTAGCAAATTCTAGGCGTGCTTTTTTGTGCATGGGCTTTAGGAGAGGCTTCCTTCGTGGACGATACCCATGCATGCCATTCCTCTGCAGTGTGCGCCGTATGGTGTCACGGGAAACGGTCACTCCAGTTTGGCTTTCTACTACTTTAGCTAACTGCAGTGAACTTGCATGGCGATTTTCTTCAACCCTTCTCATCAGCAGACGCTCCTCTCGAGATGTTAACTTCCGTGGACGGCCTGGACGTCGCTGTAAGATCGTTGCACTTCCATCTTTCTTAAATTTTTGGATCACTTTTGCTACAGTATTTTGACTGATAGGTAAAGCTTTGCTGATCTTCTTGTAGCCCTCACCTTTTTTGTGTAAAGAAATGATTGCCTTTCTCAGATTTTGTGACATTTCTCTTCCATGTGGAGCCATTGCTGACAGCATGAAATGGGAAGGGCTTTTCTTTGTTAAGTAATGCCCTTTTATAGTCACCTGTCTGCTGGACACCTCTTAAATGAATCATTAGACTCACCTGTGGTTGAATGCCTGTTAATTAGAATTTTGTAGTCTTAAGTGTGGCTTTTCTCCTAAGACTATAATTGGGGTGTACTCATTTATGCAACATGGGCTTGAGTGAATTTGTTAGGAAAATCACTTTTTTGTGTGTGCAAATCAACAAATCTTGTTTGCAATCAATGGCCCACATTTGTGAGAGTATTTTGTAATATAGTATCTCATAGAAAATGTTGATTCTGAAAGGAAACTAAAGGTTTTCTGACAAATGTAGTGGGGTGTACTCATTTATGCTGAGCACTGTATATATATGGTGGTGCAGTGGTTAACACTGTTGCCTCACACCTCTGGGACCCAGGTTCGAGTCTCTGCCTGGATTACATGTGTGTGGAGTTTGCATGTTCTCCCCGTGTCCTCGTGGGGTTTCCTCCGGGTACTCCGGTGTACCCCCACAATCAAAAACATGCTGAGGCTAATTGGAGTTACTAAATTGCCCATAGGTGTGCATGTGAGAGTGAATGGTATGTGAGTGTGACCTGTGATGGGCTGGCCCCCCATCCTAGGTTGTTCCCTGCCTCGTGCCCATTTTATTGACATAAAAGTCTGTTCCTCTAATTATAGAATAATATATAGAATAATTATACAAGAGCTATAATTATTATGATGTTATTATTTAATTGTGTGGGCCGTGTTGCTTGATTACATTTGACTCTTCGGCACGTGGGACGCTGCCGGTTTGAAAGACGCAGCTTCACTTGTTTTCTGCACCAAGATGACGAGGTACGTTGCTTTTCTGCTCCCATTTTATCGGATAATTTTTCTTATTTAGTATCTGTCAAATTTGCATGTATATTAAAATATGTTTGGTGAGTAAAGTCAGTATATTGCTTTTAAATAAAGTGATTTTGTTCCGGGGTACAATGTTAATTATATTTAAATTTTATGCGCAAAGTGTAGTTGATATTTCGCTTTTCCGCGTGCGCTTTACTGCGCTTAAGTAAATAATTGCGCTTGCTTGTGAGTAAATTAGTTCATTGCTTTTAAATAAAGTGAATATTGTTGCGGGCTACTGTGTTGGTTATATTTAAATTTTATGTGCAAGTCGGCTAGTTTCCTGTGCCGCAAAGTCTAGATGATATTTCACTTTTGCACGTGCGCTTTCCCGCGCTTTCATGTTGCATTCGGAAGAGGATGCGGGTGGTTGCGCTCGGTGCTGCCTACAGCAATGATATTCCAGCAGACCAGGAGAGGGCAGATGTATTGCAACAAACACAGATAAAAGTAGTGAAGCAAGACCTGAAAAGTTTGTTTGGTGACTAAAATCAGTATATTGCCATTTAGTAAAATTTAAAATTGTTCCAGGCTTCTTTCTTGATTATATGTAAATTGTATGTGAAAGTTAACTAGTTTCCTATGCTATAATGCAGTTGTTCATTGCGAAGGTGTCAGTGCAGAACTGAATTCCATGTGCCAGGAGTGACTGACAGCTCTATTGTATTGCTTGTGTGTTTTTCCTCATTCAGAAACAAACGAATTGCAAAAGCTGTCAGCTGGAGCAACGATCGATACTGGGCAACTTGGGACAAGTGGATGGAAGTGATTGACTGGGAAGATGAGGAAGAGCTGTGCTCCCCAGCAGAATCACCCTCTGACCAGGCTGACCGTTCCATCGTGTCACACACCCGAAAGCCAATTGCCAAGGCAGTTAGCTGGACGGATGATGTGTATTGGGCAGCCTGGGACAAGTGGGATGAGATCATCTGCTGGGGTGAAGAAGGAGAGTGCTCCCCAGCAACTCCACCCATCAACCAGCCTGGGAGGGATAAGGGGTTAGACATGCATGGGTTAGAGGTTTTTCTGTTAAATGAAAGGACAGTCTCCATAAAGCCTGCATATGACCACCAAGACAGGCTGAAAATAGGAGCCGTAGTGGTCGACCTCTGCCAGTTTGAGCTAGATGGTGTAAATGATAAATTTGAAATAACTTCCAAAATTTTCACAAGACTGAGTTTTATTGAACACTTGTTTAACTCCATAACATGAAATTAAGGTTAATAATATAACTTAGATCACAAAATCTTCAGTTTTACTCAAATTGGTTGAAGCAAAAATGAATACACCCCGCAACAAAATGTACTACATCTAGTATTTTGTATGACCGCCGTGATTTTTAAGGACAGCACCAAGTCTTCTAGGCATGGAATGAACAAGTTGGTGACATATTGCAACATCTATCTTTTTCCATCCTTCAAGAATAACCTGTTTCAGAGCCTGGATGGAGAGTGATGCTCAACTTGTCGCTTCAGAATTCCCCACAGGTGTTCGATTGGGTTCAGATCAGGAGACATACTTGGCCATTCAATCACCTTCACCGTGTTCTTCTTCAGAAATGCAACAGTAGCTTTAGATGTGTGTTTTGGATCATTGTCGTGTTGGAAAAGTGCACGACGACTAAGTGCATGGAGAGATGGCAGCATCTTCTCCTTCAGTATAGAGCAGTACATTGTTGAGTTCATGATACCATCAATGAAATGCAGCTCCCCAACACCAGCAGCACTCATGCAGCCCCACATAAGGACACTGCCACCACCATGCTTCACTGTAGGCACCATGCATTTTTCTTTGAAATCCTCACCTTTACGACGCCATACAGTTTTGAAACAAGTAGTTCCAAAAACAGGGATTTTTGTCTCATCACTCCAGAGTATAGAGTCCCAGTAGTCTTCATCTTTTTCCGCATGGGCCCTAGCAAATTCTAGGCGTGCTTTTTTGTGCATGGGCTTTAGGAGAGGCTTCCTTCGTGGACGATACCCATGCATGCCATTCCTCTGCAGTGTGCGCCGTATGGTGTCACGGGAAACGGTCACTCCAGTTTGGCTTTCTACTACTTTTACACATATAAAATATGACTGATAGGTAAAGCTTTGCTGATCTTCTTGTAGCCCTCACCTTTTTTGTGTAAAGAAATGATTGCCTTTCTCAGATTTTGTGACATTTCTCTTCCATGTGGAGCCATTGCTGACAGCATGAAATGGGAAGAGCTTTTCTTTGTTAAGTAATGCCCTTTTATAGTCACCTGTCTGCTGGACACCTCTTAAATGAATCATTAGACTCACCTGTGGTTGAATGCCTGTTAATTAGAATTTTGTAGTCTTAAGTGTGGCTTTTCTCCTAAGACTATAATTGGGGTGTACTCATTTATGCAACATGGGCTTGAGTGAATTTGTTAGGAAAATCACTTTTTTGTGTGTGCAAATCAACAAATCTTGTTTGCAATCAATGGCCCACATTTGTGAGAGTATTTTGTAATATAGTATCTCATAGAAAATGTTGATTCTGAAAGGAAACTAAAGGTTTTCTGACAAATGTAGTGGGGTGTACTCATTTATGCTGAGCACTGTATATATATGGTGGTGCAGTGGTTAACACTGTTGCCTCACACCTCTGGGACCCAGGTTCGAGTCTCTGCCTGGATTACATGTGTGTGGAGTTTGCATGTTCTCCCCGTGTCCTCGTGGGGTTTCCTCCGGGTACTCCGGTGTACCCCCACAATCAAAAACATGCTGAGGCTAATTGGAGTTACTAAATTGCCCATAGGTGTGCATGTGAGAGTGAATGGTATGTGAGTGTGACCTGTGATGGGCTGGCCCCCCATCCTAGGTTGTTCCCTGCCTCGTGCCCATTTTATTGACATAAAAGTCTGTTCCTCTAATTATAGAATAATATATAGAATAATTATACAAGAGCTATAATTATTATGATGTTATTATTTAATTGTGTGGGCCGTGTTGCTTGATTACATTTGACTCTTCGGCACGTGGGACGCTGCCGGTTTGAAAGACGCAGCTTCACTTGTTTTCTGCACCAAGATGACGAGGTACGTTGCTTTTCTGCTCCCATTTTATCGGATAATTTTTCTTATTTAGTATCTGTCAAATTTGCATGTATATTAAAATATGTTTGGTGAGTAAAGTCAGTATATTGCTTTTAAATAAAGTGATTTTGTTCCGGGGTACAATGTTAATTATATTTAAATTTTATGCGCAAAGTGTAGTTGATATTTCGCTTTTCCGCGTGCGCTTTACTGCGCTTAAGTAAATAATTGCGCTTGCTTGTGAGTAAATTAGTTCATTGCTTTTAAATAAAGTGAATATTGTTGCGGGCTACTGTGTTGGTTATATTTAAATTTTATGTGCAAGTCGGCTAGTTTCCTGTGCCGCAAAGTCTAGATGATATTTCACTTTTGCACGTGCGCTTTCCCGCGCTTTCATGTTGCATTCGGAAGAGGATGCGGGTGGTTGCGCTCGGTGCTGCCTACAGCAATGATATTCCAGCAGACCAGGAGAGGGCAGATGTATTGCAACAAACACAGATAAAAGTAGTGAAGCAAGACCTGAAAAGTTTGTTTGGTGACTAAAATCAGTATATTGCCATTTAGTAAAATTTAAAATTGTTCCAGGCTTCTTTCTTGATTATATGTAAATTGTATGTGAAAGTTAACTAGTTTCCTATGCTATAATGCAGTTGTTCATTGCGAAGGTGTCAGTGCAGAACTGAATTCCATGTGCCAGGAGTGACTGACAGCTCTATTGTATTGCTTGTGTGTTTTTCCTCATTCAGAAACAAACGAATTGCAAAAGCTGTCAGCTGGAGCAACGATCGATACTGGGCAACTTGGGACAAGTGGATGGAAGTGATTGACTGGGAAGATGAGGAAGAGCTGTGCTCCCCAGCAGAATCACCCTCTGACCAGGCTGACCGTTCCATCGTGTCACACACCCGAAAGCCAATTGCCAAGGCAGTTAGCTGGACGGATGATGTGTATTGGGCAGCCTGGGACAAGTGGGATGAGATCATCTGCTGGGGTGAAGAAGGAGAGTGCTCCCCAGCAACTCCACCCATCAACCAGCCTGGGAGGGATAAGGGGTTAGACATGCATGGGTTAGAGGTTTTTCTGTTAAATGAAAGGACAGTCTCCATAAAGCCTGCATATGACCACCAAGACAGGCTGAAAATAGGAGCCGTAGTGGTCGACCTCTGCCAGTTTGAGCTAGATGGTGTAAATGATAAATTTGAAATTGTCGAAATACAAATTGGAGAGGTCAAATTGGAGGAGACTGCAGAGAGGGGTTTTAATTCAGAATTTGAATTGGAAATTTTGGATGTGGAGATAGAGGTTGTAGACAGTGAATTCCAGCTGAATGCTCTTAATTGGGAAATTGCTGGAACTAAAGTGGACAAATTATTAGTGGAACACCTGAACATAAATAATCTAGAAGCAGACAGTGTGAAGGTGTCCACATCAAATGGGAATGTGGTATATGTCAATGGTATGTGAGTGTGTTTGGTAATGATGGGTGTGAATGGTGTGTGTAAGTGGTGTGTGTGTGTGTGTGTGTGTATGAGAATGGTGATTGAATGGTGTGTGTGAGGTAATGGCGTGTGAGTGAATGGTGTGTGTGAGTGACAGGTGTGTGAATGGTGTGTGTGAGGTAATGGCATGTGTGAGTGAGTGTGAGTGGTAATGGCGTGTGTGAGTGAATGGTGTGTGTGAGTATATGGTGTATGTGAATGGTCTATGTGTGTGTGAATGGGGAGTGAATGGTGTGTGAGTGACTGGTGTGTGTCTGGTGTTTATGAATGGTGTGTGTGAGTGAATGCTGTGTGAATGGTGTTTATGAATGGTGTGTGTGTGAGTGAATGCTGTGTGAGTGACTGGTGTGTGAATGGTGTTTATGAATGGTGTGTGAATGAATGGTGAGTTTTTGTGTGTGTGTTTGTGTGTGTGTGTGTGTGAATGATCTGTGTGTGTGAGCCTGCCCTGTGATGGGTTGGTGTCCCATCCTGGGTTGTTCCCTGCCTCGTGCCTGTAGCCTCTGGGATCCATCTGACCGCCTGTTCCAAAAGGCAAATTGATCCCCACATCCCTGAACAGGAGAAGCGGTTTTAGAAAATGGATAAATGTTCCCAGAGGTGTGAGGCAACAGTGCTAACCACTGTACCATGCATATGTATAGGATATGTAGAAGAATACCTGTTGCAGTTATCTGATGTGTGTGTTTTTCACTCTCCCTGCCGGCCCCTGGAGGTTTGGGCTTCCCCTTTGAGTCTGGTGCCTCCCAAGGTTTCTTCCTTCTAGGGAGTTTTTCCTTGCCACTGTCGCCTATGGCTTACTCACTGGGGGCTTTGGGTGGGGGTGCTCTAAAGCGCTTTGAGACAATGTAATGTTGTGATATCGTGCTATACTTTGTTGTGTAATTTTCTATTTACTCATGCAAATAAATAATTGTTTGATAACAAAAAGCACTTGTTTCATTCTTTTTACTGCGAGCATATCAGTCACTTCCCTTGTGCTCCTGCATTCAAAAATGAAAGTTTGTCCTGCCCTGCACTTAATTGCCATGGATTCTACGGGAATGCAGACCTCTACTTTGGTGGAATCCTGCTGTTGTTGTAGATGGTCTGCTCAAACGCTTTCACATTGTGTACAAGCAGATTTGTTTCTGTATCTCTGTAGAGAAGCATTCTTTTCTTCTACCTGGCAAATCCACAAATATAATAGCAATCCACCAAGGTGCAAGTGCACCTAGCTCTTAAAGAAAATGTTAGAAAAAATTAGTTTATAGCATGTTTAAACCATAAACACAGCAGTGACTGAGTACATCCCTTGTGGACCAGGCGCCTGGCTTTGACTATTTTTCTGCCATTAAACTAGCAAAGGTGGCTTGGCCATGACGTAAAATAACTTGTGCCTTTAAATTGTTAAAAAAAAGTCCTGTGTGTTGTAAAGTGAGGTATGAAACAGATACCAGGTCGTTTCAGTAACGGTCAGCGTACGTTTTCTTCATGTGATTTTGTGGTTTCAAATGTTTCATTGGAATCAATAGTATTTGCCAATTCCAGTTGCCAGGTAACTTCAATAATTTGAATAGAATACATGATAACATTTTAAACTAGATTACAGTTAATTGTTATTTTTCTGTTTAAAAAAGACAATTGCTGTAATTTACATACGACAAAACCTGTAAAAGACATTTTGGAATTCTTTTCTAAATGAAATGAAGGTACTTTGTTACTCCCCTTGGGGAAATTCTATTTTCACCTACCCCATTTTGCCCTACTTGACACATGGGCACAGACGAAGGTGACAGCAAGCCTGGCAGCAAAGGGCAGCCACCTGTAGGGACACCCATGGAGCTGGGGGTTTTACAGTGATTAACAGCAATTTTGCAATACTTTTCTGGCAGTTTTTTTTGCTAGGAATTTACAGTCAATTCTACACTGAAACAGACGTCATTCCTAAGCGCAGCATGGACTGCTTCTGGACACAGTATCAAATGCGACTTCCAGAGTCACTTGAGTAAGCTGGAGATGCTACATCCCCGGGTAAGATTACCTGCAGTAGGCAGCCTACCAAAAGAGGGCCTTTCCTGTTCCCTTGGTGAATTAGAAAACCAGTGGAGAGAGCTCTCCTGTTGCAGTTTCACAGAGATGAACAACATGGAGAACTTTGGATTGAGGTTTTGCAGTATGAGGGTGCTGAAGGAAAAAGGAGTTTTAAAGACATTGGTCTGCCTGTACTGCAGATTTTGTCTCTGCCCATTTCAGATGTTCATGTAAAGCGTGAATTTACTAATGTGACATTCCTTAAATATAACCACCGAAACAGAACGGTTGTAAATTTGCTGTCCAGATTGGTAGATGTACAACTTGGACTGCAAAGAGATGGACTGACACAGAGGCGGAGCTATGGATAGGCCTGGGTGGGATTGACAGCTGGGCCCACCCATTCAGATTAATGAAATTACATTTTTTATATATAAATTACCGGCTTCTAACTGTTCCTATACATCACTGTTGTTACTGTGGCAAGTACAATAGAATGTGTGAGCTCCCTCTAGTGGTGCTCTAGGTAGAACACCACAGTCGTAGGTGTATTATTGTTGCAGTCACCATGTTGTAAATATATAAGCCAATTTAAGAAAATTTGGGGTAATGAGTTTCACTCAGAAGTCCATCCATCAGCCACTTTTCCATATTTAAAGGCTGCAGGAGGATGCTCACATGGAAAAAAAAGACTAATTCATTTCTTTATCCAAAACTATTTCTTTCCTCATTCATTAAAACGAAAAGAGCTTTAACTTGTGCGTGCATTGCTTCATTTTAAGCAGCATTATGGAGTATCATTGAAGATAGAAAAGTTTATGAAGGGTCTGATTTTCGACATCTTTTACTCCTGGTTTGGGCTATAAAATTGGAAGGAGTTGCCAAACATGACCGTGCAGGGTCTGCGCTGTTCTCATCTGTGAACAGTGTGTGGGTTTGTGGGTCAGGCATAAATTTGGGGGGAGGGGCTCCCTCCAGCATTAAAATAGGGAGATATCCCCCAAAATAATATAATTCTTCATATTCAAAAAAGTACAGATAAAAAATAATCTATCTCACCAGTTAATGTAAAGTTTTTTCACCCCAAGCACACCTACCCTTCCCGAAAATGGTTTAGTCTGAAGTCCTGCTCTGGGGTACGTTTCCTATACCACGATGCACTTTGCAAAAGACAAATATATATCAGGAAAATATATAGCAGGAGATGAAAGAAAAAAGATACATTCTGCGGGCCATGGCTGCTGCCGCCTGGCAGAGGGTATGAGGAGGAAGTGCAGGGACGATGTCAGCATCACCAAAAGGATGGTTGCAGCACTCTGGAGGGAGCAGGTGAGGTGGGCTGGGGGGAGCACCAGTCTGCATTCTCTCACTCCTGGGGAGGACCGAGTATTGGCCATCCTAGATCTCAGAAGCACTTGAGGGAGTCCCGGGGTGCATAAATCTCTGTAGTCTACCCACCTCCCAGACATCTGTGCTTTCTACTCCCCAGCCACTTCCTCTTGGCCCACCAACATTTGTCCCCCTGTAGTGTGATCACCAGGGTTCCTCAATGTGTGGCACCTCCACACCTGGCTCCTCTACATCAGCCATCCCTCCTATAGGCCCCTCTACATCAGGGCGACACTGTCCCCTGAGTCCCCAGAATACCTTTCAGTCTGGTAGATCACCAAACCCCAACCATCCTGCTTCCTTGTCACCACACGCCCCTCCTTCCCCCCACGCACTCAAGCCCACTGGTGCAGAAACATTCGCTGCCAATGTAGTGAAGAGCTCCTCAGGTCTGAAGGTGGAAAAAATATCTGTTCTGAGGGGCATCCGGGAGGAACCGGCAGCCCTGATGGAGCAGTATGAAAGACACCATAAAGAGGTGATCGCCTACCGGAGAGAGACACTGGCCTTACTGGCCCAAAGGGTCAGGAGGCCCAGTGTGACAATATACTGTATCTCCCCACCTCTTAATGTCAAGGGCGCCTCCAAGGGGCGGCCACATCCCTCCTTGGAAACCTCTGGCCACCCCTGTGGCAGCCCCCAAATATGGCTGTAGAGAGATTGTTTTATAGCGAAAGCTGTGGTGCACTCAGGGACCATTAACTGTGTAGCACCTGGGGCCTGCATCATGAAACTGAAAGTCTGAGTTAGAACAAAAGTTTTAGCCTAATAAAGTCAAACAAATGCAATGCGCGATCATAAAAATCATGCCTGTAAGAAGGCTCCTGCAGTTTTAAGGGCGCACCGGTGCATGCAAAGGACTGTGGGTGCACTGTGGGGACACCGAGGCACGCGCTGACAGCGTGTTAGAACTTAAAGTTTTTCCTGGTCAGCAATATATGGAAGTCCTTACATTATATGTATGTATTAAGTTATATAATTGTGCTATGTAATTACCGAATGACGCTAAACTCATTTAGTTTGGCTTTAATTATGCTGATGTTTAATGCCGGTGTTGTGCTGCAAACTGCCCCTCTGCCACGGATTGTAATCTTTCATTTTAAAGGAAGTGTAACTTCATTTATCTTGCTTTAAGCAAACTGAAAACTCACATTACTTGTTTATAATGATATTTTACAGACAAACCTGAAGTTAAGATTAACTACCTCCTGTAAAACGTCGCAAATGTGACATGATTTAAAGGCGACAGTAATGCTTCGCTTTTCGACGACAGACGCCTTCAGTCGCAAGAAGTGTTTCATTTTCTTGAATAATATTTTTGATACTTTGTTGAATTAATTCTGCCTCGATATTTTTGATATTCTGTCTTCTTGTCATACTTATAATGCGGCGAATAGCTTCATACTCGGCACATCACACCTGGAAATAAAATAACATCGAACTAAGCAACAGAAGTAATCAGAACATAAGAACATAAGAACTATACAAACGAGAGGAGGCCATTCGGCCCATCAAGCTCGCTTGGGGAGAACTAAACTAATAGCTCAGAGTCGTTAAAATCTTATCTAGCTCTGATTTAAAGGAACCCAAGGATTCAGCTTGCACTACATTATCAGGAAGGCTATTCCATACTCTGACTACACGCTGCGTAAAGAAGTGCTTCCTTAAATCCAGCTTGAAATGTTCTCCCGCTAATTTCCACCTATGGCCACGAGTTCGTGTATTTAAACTAATGCTGAAGTAACTATTTGGTTGAACAGCATCCAAACCTGTTAGAATCTTATATACCTAGATCATGTCCCCCCTCAATCTCCTTTGCTTGAGACTGAACAGATTTAGCTCAAGTAACCGTTCCTCGTATGACATTCCTCTAAGACCAGGAATCATTTTTGTAGCCCTACGCTGCACCTTTTCTAAGGCCACAATGTCCTTTTTAAGATATGGTGACCAAACCTGCACACAATATTCTAGGTGAGGTCTCACCAAGGAATTGTATAATCTTAGCATTACCTCCCTTGACTTAAACTCCACACACCTGGAGATATACCCCAACATCCTATTGGCCTTTTTTATTGCTTCCCCACACTGGCGAGAATGGGACATGGAAGCATCAACATACACACTAAGGTCTTTCTCATGATCAGCTACCTTTATTTCAGTGACACCCATGAAATACCTGTACTTTATATTTCTGCTCCCTAGATGGAGTACCTTACATTTATCGACGTTAAATTTCATCTGCCAGGTATCGGCCCAGTCACTAATTAAATCAAGATCCCGCTGTAGCTGCTGAGCCACTAATTCAGTATCTGCTACACCACCCACCTTGGTGTCATCTGCAAATTTCACCAGTTTACTGTATATATTGGTATCCATATCATTTATGTAAATTAGGAACAATAGTGGTCCTAAAATCGAACCCTGCGGTACCCCACTATGAACGCAAGCCCACTGTGACATTGTGCCTCTTATAACTACTCGCTGTTTCCTATCTGTTAACCAGTTATCAATCCAGGTGGCTACGGTACCTAAAATACCTGTCACTTTGAGTTTAAGTAGGAGCCTCTTGTGGGGGACAACATCAAAAGCCTTTTGGAAATCTAAGTAGATGACAAGTAGTCAGCACCCTGCACTTCTTAGTATTTAGAAGTTATGTTTTTCATTGGGTCGAACTTGCTATATCTTGACGTTAAAATTTAGAAAGCTATGTGATTTAAAAGTACTTTTTTCACTTTAATATGACATTATTTTATTAATGCTATATTATTCGTTAAACTTTTGTTTTAGTAGTGTGTGAGATCACAATCACCAGTTACAGCTACTCTTTGCTGAAACAGACATTAGACTAATTATGTCTGGATAACTGAGTACATACTGTATTGTGCATTTTTTCCCAGTGGCGAGTCTCCAAAGTTAGCCAGACTTCTGCATCAAGCTGCAAGGATATTAATGAGACAGTCTGAAAATTCAGACATAGTTGTAGCAGAAGCGACATCACTGGTGTCAAATCAAACACCTGGGGTGTCAACCTCAGCCAGTCTTTCTGCACTTGTTGCACATTCTGAATTTAACACATCTAGACAGGACCAGATTGAAAGAAATCTAGTCCAGCTGTTCCAGTTGTATGACCGTTTTAAGAGGACAAAGGGACCCATACCAAAGGGTGAAATAGAGAGCAAGTATAACAACAGAGTCATGGACACATGACTTCTTCTGTTTTGCGGAAAAAGATGTCCATCCTTTGCCAGAAGAACATAGTCATTTACAGAACTGTGGCCTAGGAAGGAAGCGAATAACATTCCCAGATAAAAATGGCAATTACAAAGACCTCTGAGATGTCCTGTATGCAGCTTATCCACCACTTAATACTTCTGGAGGATTTCAAATTTTGGCATGTTTTAGATCAATATATTTGGAACCTCTGCCAATACCACCCAATGGATATAGCGTGAAATACCTTAGAACAGAGAGTGGTTTGAATCAGGCAGTCGACTATATCCGTCCACTCCGTCCAAGTTAGCATAAGCACAGATGGATTGTGTAAGCTTAATGAGGTTAGTCACAAAAAA
Source organism: Brienomyrus brachyistius (assembly GCF_023856365.1). Lineage (NCBI taxonomy): Eukaryota > Metazoa > Chordata > Actinopteri > Osteoglossiformes > Mormyridae > Brienomyrus > Brienomyrus brachyistius. Next base: position 43,248 of record NW_026042382.1, on the reverse strand, counting down.
TCTTGCCTTTTTTGTACACTTGTAAATGTTTCATGAAAGCATCTCACTTCTCCTACGAAATATCTTCAATTTCTTTAAACTACTACAAATAATTACTAAATAGAGTTATGTTCAGAGATTTACATATGTCTTGTTTGTATTATGCTGTGTTTAACTGTTATGCTTTCTACCTTAAGGGCCAAGCATTGGTGCTGGAAAAATGTCAGACCTGTAGAAATTATATTCCCATGCAGTCTCTAGTTCAGCATGTTGAACAGTGCTCAAGGTAAAATACATGATTTAGACTTTTTTTGTCTTGCATCACCTGAGACATTATTTCAATGTGTGTTAAATGGACTTTAAAACTCGCTGAGCATTTGTTAAAGTATTTAGATGTATGCTGAGTGATTTTAATGTATCATTTAAATGAAAATGTCTTTATATTCTTCTTCTTGTAAAGCAAAACCAACAGCCAGATACCAGATGCCAGGCAGAGGAAGCACCTTGTACTTCACAATCACTAGCTAACATCCAAGCTGATATCACCCCGCAGATTTTAACTTCCACTGTTATAGACAAAGAAAGTCCATCTGTTTGTACATACAGGTATGATTAATGTAAATGAGGTCTCAGAAAGATAGAAAATGTAAGAACAACCTCAAATGAGCAAATTTTTTCAGGGACTATTTCGACCTTGTTTGCTCTGATGTGAGTGAGTCAGAGGATGAACAAATCAGTCGAGCTATAGAAGAGTCATTGATAGAAATGTCAAGTGAGTTTAATGTTCAAATGTCGCAATTTTGTTATGTAGTGTTTTTTTATGTTTGGTTGTGTGACTGTCTTTTCAGGCTGCAGGATGTCTTGCAGATGCTGCAAAAGGAATATTGATAAGGATGAAGCTCTTCGCTTCAACATCAACCGGAAGAACATTTAGGATGGTGCTGTCCGCACAATGAGGAGACCAAATTTCTCTGCCAGAAAGAGAATTGATGCCAAATTCACTTATGAGGGAAATTCTGTAGAAGCAGTTTATATGGGTGGCCCAATGAGGGAGTTCTTCAGACTTGCATTTCAACATATAAGGCAGAGCCCAGTGTTCACAGGTTCTGACTACCAGCGAGTTTTGGAGTGCCATATATGTGTGTAAGTGTTGCAGAGGGAAACCATCAAACATTTCATATATATGTCAGGCTTTGGTTACTGTTGAGAATGTAATTGCATGATTTCTCATCTTTCTCTGGTAGCTTTAAAAGAAAACAGCTACTTTTATGCAGGAGAGTTGATTGCAATGGGCATAGTTCAAGGAGGACCATCCCCACGTTTCTTTGCTCCAGTCTTGTATCAAGCCATGGTGTCAGGTGCAGAAAGTGCAGACATTGAGGACATTCATGATCATGAATTAAAAAGCTTGCTGTCAGAGGTAGGGGAAGAACGTGAATAATTGCATTTCAGACTGCTGTACAATTTTAAAATGGTGTTTATAGCAATGTTTACGTATTCTTTAGTACGTTTTGTCAGTTCTCTTTATGCTCATGTGCATTTGAAAAGCTTGATATTAATGTTTGCATGAACAAATAATTCACTGTAAAAATAAATGTTTTCAATCCAGTGTCAAGTTGTGGCTTCAGAGTTTAAGAAAAACCTGAACAAAGCTGTTGAAAGATGTGAGACCCACCTGATGCTGGCTGGATGTCTGCGAAGCATCTCTGTCAGTAATAAAAATGAAGTGGTGCAAGACGTCATTAATTGGTTTGTCCTTCAGGATAAGGAAACACTTTGAAAGGCATGTTCCTCATCATGTATTATCCATGTTCAAAGTTTATAGGGCATTCAAAATTAGTGGATGTTTTTTTTCTCTTTTGATCAATGTATCAAAATTTTTTATAGGTTCCAGGATGGGCTTCGTAGCTGTGGACTACTGGATGCTATCCAGAGCCATCCAGGCGTATTCAGAACGGTATTTACAAAGATCAACGAAAAGCTTACAGCTGAGAGTATTGAACAGCAGTTTACAGAACAAAGGTCTGAGCGAGGGAGCGACAAATACAAAATCGAAAATGAAGCTATCTCTTGGATGCTAAGAGAAGGTATTCCTCAACCACAATTAGAACCAAACTTAAAAGGATGTGGAATTCTAAAGAATGATGGTTCTTCCTAATATCAGCACTACATATATTTAAGTAAAATTCAGCCTTATTTACTTTATACATGGAACCTGGCAAAAGCAGCCAGCCATTACTGACACATGAGAAATTATAGATAGAACATTTTTCTTCTAAAATGTATAGTAATTTGTATCAAAATTGTAACTAATTAAAAATTAACTGACTAAGTATATATGACTATACTATACGCTACATAGTGCAGGACAGTTACACTTATTTTTGCATTGTTCATTGATTTTGCATATGCTTCATACAGGTTGATAGAACTGTTTGTTGTTACATTATTTTTACACTACAGAGACTTAAACTGTGCCTTATTGGCTCTTAAACTCAGAATCTCTCGAGTCCCCTTTAGGAACAGGCTGGGTCATATGATTTGACATGTTACACACTGGATAACTGTAACAGGTTTTCTCCTATATATCCCATACATGGGGATGGCACAGTGGTGCAGTGGTTAGCACTGTTGTCTCACAACTCTGGGACCATCCAACCATCCATCTTCTGAAACTGCTTCTCCTGTTCAGGGCCGCAGGGGCTTCTCCTGTTCAGGGCCGCATTTAAACCCAAATCCCAGAGGTGTGAGGCGAAAGCGCTAACCACTGCATCACCGTGCCACCCGCCTCTGGGAACATACTGCGGTTAATTGGAGTTAACAAGTTGACCATGAGTGTGAATGGTGCACACAGGCAGGCATGTAAGTAGGCAGGCATGTAAGTAGGCAGGCATGTAAGTAGGCAGGCAGACAGGCAAGCGCGCGCGAACACAGACAGGCAAGTATGCACACATGCATAAAGGCACTCCTCCAAACAGTCAAGCACACACGCACACAGGCAGGCACACACACACATAGGCACGCACAAATGTACGCACACAGGCACGCACGCAGACACACACACACATAGGCAGGCACAGACACAGGTAGGCTCACAGGCACTCAGAGGCACCCATGCATGCAAGGACACACAGAGACACAGGTGCATACAAGCACACAGGAATGCACGGACACAGGCACGCAAGCACAGGCATGCACAGAGGCATGCACACACACAGACATATACACACAGGCAGGCACACACACGGACACACACAGGCGCGCAGACAGGTAGGTACTTACACAGGAATGCACGCACCCACACAAGCACGCATGCACTCACACAGGCAGACATGTACACAGGCACGCAGACAGGTAGGTACTTACACAGGCATGCACACATGCAGGCACGCATGCACGCACAAAACTCCTCGTCCTTAACCCAGGACTTCCAAACATAAGCAAAACACAGTTACAATATTAGTTGTAATTATTAGCATTAGTAAGATTCCCCTTACATTGCATAATAGGTAAGAAATAAATGGATGTAGGGGCGGCATGGTGGTGCAGTGGTTAGCACTGTTGCCTCACACCTCTGGGACCCAGGTTCGAGTCTTCGCCTGGGTCACATGTGTGTGGAGTTTGCATGTTCTCCCCATGTCATCGTGGGGTTTCCTCCGGGTACTCCGGTTTCCCCCCACAGTCCAAAAACATGCTGAGGCTAATTGGAGTCGCTAAATTGCCCATAGGTGTGCCTGTGTGAGTGAATGGTGTGTGAGTGTGCCCTGCGATGGGCTGGCCCCCCATCCTGGGTTGTTCCCAGCCTCGTGCCCATTGCTTCCGGGATAGGCTCCGGACCCCCCGCGACCCGATAGGATAAGCGGTTTGGAAAATGGATGGATGGATAAATGGATGTAGAGAAGAAACATGTTTACAATTCAAAGTATATTAGAGATGCTGTAAGTATGTATGTGAAGGGTTCAATGGGGCTAATCCCACAATGATTAAAAACAATTTGACAAATTCAAATAACAGGCTGAGAAGGATGTTCAGCTTCAGCCACCGGCTCTCGTTTTTGACAGTGGGGTGTAATTTTGCCGGTTCTTTCCTTTCTTCTGTTTCCCATACGTTGTTTGCAGAGGCCCCTTCACCACATCGCCATGTGATGTGGACACCTTCACACTGCCTGCTTCTAGATCATTTATGTTGAGGTGTTCCACTTTAGTTTCAGCAATGTGTAAATTAACATCATTCAGCTGGAATTCATCGTCTACAACTTCTAATAATAATAATAATAATCAATACTTTATTAATCCCTGTGGGGATATTGCGTTTTTTGTGTCTCCCTCAACATGCCCTTTGTGGAGTAAGTTGTCTGTGAAGGGCAGCTACCTGTTGGGGCGTCTAGGGAGCTGGGGGGAATTAAGGGCCTTGCTCGAGGACCCGCAGACGTGCTGAGGCTGGGTTTGAACCGGTGACCTTCCGATTACAGGCACAAGGACTTGGTCTATGTATTGACCCCTGCCCCCCAACTGTGTATGAGTAGCATTTATGGTGTTTCTTGAATGTGAGCTAGTACATAAACCAGCTAGTACCCACCCTTGCAAAAATACTCTAGAGTTCCGTCATACACATTCTTTTATTTTCTTGCATTGTCCGTTTTTGTTCATAGTCTGTAATTTTCCGAATAACGGCAATTTCAGATAACTACTGGAACTATGTGTAGCAGGAGAAGGAAACGAGGTGTGTGCCTAATTAAGTTCTGGAGGGGAGTGGCCAATCAGAGAGGGCGCTCAGACTATAAGGGTTACCCTGGCACTAATGTTCTAGGCTCCTTGTCGGCGGTCACCTTAATTGCTGGATCTCCTGTTCGTCTGCGGACATTTTACCTTGGTGTGTTCAGCCCGGTACGGTGAATATTACAAGCTGTAGTAGAACGGTTGATGTTGGGGCTAATACGGCTGGGTTTTGAGTCCTTACCTTTTATTATTACAGGGTCCCGTGTGTTGTGGCGTGGGGTTGACAGCTGCTTCATCTCGCGTGGAACTACTGCTGCTCTGCCTAGCGGCGACTGTGCCCTGCTCTGCCTAGCGGCGACGGCGCCCTGCTCTGCCTAGCGGCGACTGTGCCCTGCTCTGCCTAGCGGCGACGGCGCCCTGCTCTGCCTAGCGGCGACGGTGCCCTGCTCTGCCTAGCGGCGACTGTGCCCTGCTCTGCCTAGCGGCGACGGCGCCCTGCTCTGCCTAGCGGCGACGGCGCCCTGCTCTGCCTAGCGGCGACGGCGCCCTGCTCTGCCTAGCGGCGACGGCGCCCTGCTCTGCCTAGCGGCGACTGCGCCCTGCTCTGCCTAGCGGCGACTGCGCCCTGCTCTGCCTAGCGGCGACGGCGCCCTGCTCTGCCTAGCGGCGACTGTGCCCTGCTCTGCCTAGCGGCGACGGCGCCCTGCTCTGCCTAGCGGCGACTGTGCCCTGCTCTGCCTAGCGGCGACGGCGCCCTGCTCTGCCTAGCGGCGACTGCGCCCTGCTCTGCCTAGCGGCGACGGCGCCCTGCTCTGCCTAGCGGCGGCTCAGCTTCACTTTGCCTTATTGCTGCTGTCTAGTGACGTTTGCACCTTTTCGCGCTTTGCGCTTCCGGTTTGTCCATACTCTGTCTAGCCTATAGCAGGCTGAGTCGCAAGCGGGTCCATAGCTGGGGGCAGGGGGGTGTGCGTGCCCATATGAGTGCGAGCGGGGGTTGGAGAGTCTGACTGGTCCCCCGCTTCCTAAGGGTTTGTGTTTTGTTTTGATTGTATTATGTTTGTTTTGATACATTTGTTCTGTTTTGAATGGGGTTTTTATTGTGTATTAATGTAATGGTTTTGTATTTTATTTGTTTTAGACTGCAGTGCTTTTCTTTGGGTTTTGCGTGATTTTGTTTGGTTTGTGGTTATATTTTGTTTTTCCCTCCTTGCTCGTGCCCGCCCGACTCTGGCTGTTCTAGGTCCCGGCGCCTAGCCTTAGATCGGCAGGAAGTGGCTGCTGGTACGCGGCGGTGCTCCAAGCTTACGGTGCTGGGATCGACTGATTACTCTTTTTATGGTTTTATTGTGTAATAAAAGTGTGTGTGTGTTTGGAACAACGTCTCTCTGCTGTTTCTGGTGAACGGACCAGTGTGCCTTTGCCCGGGGATAGGGCGATTTAACTTTCTCTGGGTGTAATACCTGGGGTGGCGTAGTCGGACTAACGTGTGGCTATTGGTACCATTGCTTGGTACTATTTGGCAGTATTTCTCTCACCACCACTCGCCACATATGAATTCCGGAGGGGAGAATATATTCATGCAAGTTCCATTACATGCTATAGATATATTGATCTGATACCTTTCTTTATCAGACTGTTACTGTACCACTGTTAAAAACCACAGATATTTTATTCTGATTGTATGCATTTCCTTATTAGGGCACATTAGTTAGTTCTTTTAAAAAATCAGTTTATTCTGACATCGTAAATTTCCTGATCAGAGTTTACCCTCTTTAAAATGACAGGGTTACACTTGTGCCATTTAATTTCCGTAATCTGTGGCAGTCAGTGACAATGACTTATTTACTACCAAACAGCACTGAGATTGAGTAGAGTGAGGGGCTTAGGGCGTATTACGGAAGAATAAAAGCTGAGTCCTGTATCCAGGCGAGATGCGTAGCTGACAGGCTGATGAACGTTTCAAACTCTTACCTCCACCGTACTGACAGGAACGGCGAGCAGCTGTGGCGTCATGGCATCAAACTTCTGTTTCTCCAGGCAAGAAAACAACCAAGACCAGCCTTAATAATCTAAACACTTTGAAGACTGATATAAATGGTAAATATGAGGCGTGAATACCATCCAACACTACCAGTTACTCAGTGAATACTCAGTCATGCAGAAATATAATCTAAAGTTATAATTATGGGGACATGTGGCCATCCACTGCAGGTGACAATGTCCTAAACTCTTTCATACTTAAAGAACGCTTACAGTTATTACTTTGTAAGGATGCATAGAACTCCAGTTCAGTATATTTATGGAATATATACAGCAGCAACTACTTTATGGTCATTTATTAAGTAACAGACTTATTTTCTACCTGCGGGATCTTATAATTATGCTGAAATAAAAATGTAACTTACAGCGTAAAAACATGGAATCCAGTCCAAAATTTATTTAGTTTGACATGTGATCAAAATTCAGAGTAAACTAATACATGATAGCATGCATGCAAAAGATCAAGGGCAGAACAGGGGCTGTGAACCCAGTCTGCATTAAAATGGAATTAACCATCTCTCTCAATATAAAATCGGGATAATTATTCTCTTCAGAGGCATCCATAGAATAGTGTATCCATCCCCTCACTCCTGTGTATAGAGGCATATCCTAAGGCTCCGGCAACAAATTTCAGCTCAACAACAGCATCAATAATTTTACAGCTAGTTTTAAAACTTGCTTTAACATACAGTGATTGCAGAAAATGATAAACAAATTAGGTAATATTAATTAAATCATTAAAATGTGCAGAAAAGGTTTTGAAGTTTACATCACGATAAATGAGAACTACACGTGATTACTAATTACTGTTAACTAATTTGCTGTCTGGGCTTTTTACAGTGAGGGGGGAAAAGTCATTATATGTCAGGATGCCAGTCAGTGGCACAGACACAAGTTGGCCAGCTGGCCTATTCATTCAGCACCAGCCCATCAAGTAGAGAATTTATTTACGTAGTTTTAAGTGGACAGATTTCTGACTAATTTTCAAGCATGTGCAACAAGTAATGACAGATATTGACGTTAGTTTCACACATTCAAAAATATTCAGTAACTGCGTTGCTTGTGACATTTGCGTTTGGTTTATACTTTCATAAGGTGTTCGAATTTTTAACCAATATGTTTTGTTTTGCCATTTCCAAATATATGTGTTATTCTAACATCCGGAATACGGCACGTATGGTAGATGTTCATGGACGTGGATGGTACTCACACAAAGGATGTGAGGACCGACTTCAAATAGCATATCTCGGGGGGGCCAATAGTACTATTGGCACACGTTTCCCTTCGTATCAAAACATGGGTTAGTATGACGTGTTCGTAGTGAGCATATATATCCTCTATCAGTTTTATCACAATCTCGTATATCATACCTTTTGTTAGTATAGGTATCTAGCTATTCTCCCTTTACCTGTAGAGTCCATTAATCACGGCGGGGGTTGCGGAAAATAAGGAGGACGCTATAGCGGATCAGTCCAATATTTATCTTCTCCGTCAACTCCGGGAGAGAGAGCAACAGGACAGAGACAAAAAAAATCCAAAATCGAGGTAGTGAAAACAGACAGGTGGTCAGGCGATCGGCATCGGCAGTGAGAGGGCTAGGCTATAAGCGAAGGGCGGAAGAGGCAGAACAGAGGTGGAGACAGGTCAGGGAATAAACGCTGGAACTTAGCACGGAGGGCTGAAGACCGGCAGGTGTGCCAAACACGAATAAAAAGGCTCGCCGATTACCCCGACGGGCATCAGCTGGTAGAGGAGGGCAAACGGTAACCGGTCCTGCCGGTTCTCGGGACAGGTGTAGAAGCGCTACGGCCGCTGCTCAACTCCCTCCTAGGGAAACCAGCGGGGGTGTGGCAGGGGAGTCCCGCGTGACATCATAGGGGCTTCCCCTGGGCGATCCACGACACCATTATGCCCCTCCAGCTATTATGGACAACCCGTGGAATCTACATTGAGCTTGGTGTGTAGCTACATTATACATTCCCCCATGCCCAGTGCATAAAGTATCATTACACTGAGGTATTTCAGGCTTTAGATGTAACCACATAGTAGAACTAATACTCCACAGTTGCTTCCATGCACTATGATTAGATGTCAATAACATTCGTTGAACATTATTTCGTTGTATTTTGGCATTTAACATAGCCATAGTACATGCAGTCCAATTCATCCATCGAGTTCGGTCACAGCCACTTGAGGGGGCACTCCGGCAGACGCAAGGATGTTCTTCCCCCTATAACACCCCCTGCAGAAGTACATCTCACTTCCATTAGTAGGGGCCAGTTCAGCATGGTTGGTTTCCTGGACAGGTGAAGTTGTCTTGCTGTCGATCTTGTATGCTGCTTCTCCATCCAATCCTAAAAGTGGAAGTGTGCTCCAGCTCGGTCATTGGGACTGTATCATAGCCGAAGGCTGTCAGCAGCATTGGCCACGCCGTCCACCAGGGCCATTGCGCCATCCTTCACGCATAAAGAAGAACTGACATCCACATTACTGTAGTTTTCTCATAAATAACATTTATTAGCTGGGATACGTCACCAACTTTGGGCGCCTGGCTTCATAACGGCCACAGTGTTATCTTGTCCCACTGTTTCTATAAGGAAACATTCCAATTATTCCTTTTTCTGGATCTATTTTTATAAATGAATTGTGAAGGAAAAGGAAAATATGCAAAGGAGGCCAAACTAACACTGCAATCTGGAGTAATGTATTTTATTCTTTTTATAATAATGGATGAAGTTTAGCTTCCTTACACTCTCTCTGTACCTCTGTTTCTAATGCGGGTTTACGTGAAGAGTTGTACTGTATTTAATCTAACTACAGCTAGATCAGTACCAGAGATAAAAACACTGGATGTCGCGTTGAATACAGCCGTCTTTGGGAGCGAATGCGTCAACAGAGCCGCCATCTTGGGACGGGGTAGAGCTCCTTTTAAATGAATGAACGTCTATCAGGGACAAGCTGGCATTCAGAAATAAAGAACCATAAATGGGCAAATTTGAGAAGCGATTTTTATTGTCTTGGTTCATTATAAATGTCAGACATGTATTTACGACCGAGCCACGAGTAAATCGACAGGGAAGCGGTTTTTCTTAACACAGCCTACTTTTATGTTCAAAATGTAATGCGCATATAGGTATTTTTTCATTCTTCCAATCGAAATAAACATACACTACTCTCCTACTACGTGCAGAACAATGCAAATACAAAACACCACAAAAAAGGCCAGCAATGTTAGCTGAAAGACCCTGGTAATCTCCATGATAAATCCCATTGTGTTACCACTCATGCATTTACATTAATGCAGGCCGGCTCGTGGCATTGGCAATATAGGCAATGGGCCAAGGGCGCCATTCATCCAGGGGGCGCCACAAACGGAGGAAGAAAAAAGTGTAACATTCCACTATTCTTAAAGCTAGTTGGTATTAATGTGTCTTAATATGAAAAGAACAAGCCCACATGAATTTACCTGCTAAACAAAGCCTATTAAGTAGTAATAATAATAATGATGATGATGACGATGATGATGATACATAACTTTCCTATGAGCCCCCCCCCCCTTGTAACCTCCCTCAATAACGAACACAAGTTGATCTCTGATCACGGGCATTTATTCACATATCTATCCGGTCGAGCATGCCGTGAGAACTAGATAAAATAAAGCACATACATCAAAAAATGAATAAGTAAAAACACAGGCAATTTCCTAAAAATAACCAAACACAAACAAATAGGCTACAGCTCGCTCACGCCATTAACTTATGACTGCAGCTCATACAGTAACTCCAATATCCATGAATATTGACATTATAACTTAAAACACTTTCTCAGCCGCATAACAAATGCTGCACTTATAACTGAGCAAAACAAAAATGTTACCAGCAAAACTGACCAGACCTCAACCCAAACGCAACATTAGTTCCGCTATAGTTTCCCTACGCCTGGGGGGGCGCCGGCGCTGATGCTCGCCTAGGGCGCCTCATCGGCTAGGACCGTTACTGCATTTAAGCATTTGGCAGACGCCTTTATCCAAAGCAACGGGCATTTGTATAGACTTGTAGAGAACTATAGACAATGAACTGTACACAATACATTTTCCAGACAAAGAAAATACTTTATTTTTTTTTTTACATTTAATATGAAAGATGAACATCCGTTTACCTGCTTTTTGGAAAAATAACTATAGACAGGGCAGGTCCATACACACAGGCATCTTGTGTATATTTGTCAAGAACTATAGCCAATGAACTGCAATATATACTGGTGTCAGTACAGAAGCTGTGTCTTTCCTGTGACGTGGGGGTGGGAAGACAGAGGCTCTGTGTCTAGTATTTAGTATCCTTGTAACAATACTATTTTACACAGTTTCTTCCTCAAACTGCTGCTCTGTAGTTGGAGAGTATGTACTTTTGCCACATGGTCTTCTCTCAACTTGTGAAAGCAAGACAAGTGAAATTAAATTGAAATGATGGTTGCCAATGCCATCTTGAGTTTCAGCAATGTGATCACAACGATTAAATATATCCTGAAAACCTACATCTGCTTTCACAACCCTATTCAACAGAGACTGGATGTTGGAGGCCTGTCTGATGCACTGCTCAGCTGAGCCAATCACCTTTACTGTACCATGGCTTAGTATCAGCAGGCCTCCATTGTTACGCAAGGTCAGCAGATGATAGTTCTGACGAGACGTGAAGGCACGGCTGTACTAACCAAGCTACTGCAGCACATCACACTTCAGCTTCTTCACGACCTGCCTAACAACAAAACCTGTGATATACACCAGAGCATTCTCAGTTAGGGCTCCAAAGCTGGCTGGCAAGTAGCTATGGTCTAACACAACACCAGTGACTTGCTCAAAAGGAGAGGACCCTCTTGTGTCCCTGTCCTTTGGCATGGCTTTGAACAGCAGAAATGCCCATGTTGCCTACATCAAAAGCTTTCTTGCATATCTTGCAGTATGCCCGATGTACATTATCTGTCACATGCCCTATCCAGTACCTGAACTCAGGATTTATCGTCCATTCCACCTTAAACGTACACCTCCTTCACATGATTCTGCTCTCCCTCACTTCTGTAATTAGAAACACATTCTCTAAATTAACCATTATAGGCTACTATTTTCCTGCAACACTGCCTATTAGTGTCAAAGATATTAAATACAGTAATGCACAAAAATGTAGGCTAAACAGAAATACTGATCCAATACAGATTTTCTGTAGGCTAACTGTGGTAAACTGAATGTGAAAGCATACCCATATAATTCCTCTAGAGGGAGCTAACGTTCTGGGGAATAATGGAAGCTAGCTAGAACAAGAAGTTGAGCCAGAAGCCGTTAAGCCTGTTTGTAGTAGTGCAAATAAACGGCACAAGCCAAGTAATATTTATTGTGTGGTGATTACTGGGCTTGAAGGATATCACAGGAACCTACACAAACACACAAACACAGGCATTTAGATGTAGGCTTCAAGTAGCCTAAGCTCAATTTGTTTTTAAATGAAAGAGCTCTAAGTCTAATCATTTTTAAGACTGTTATCGTCTTTGTGCTGTTTCAGATTTGGTTCACTGAATTTATTTGCTTAACAGTGGGACCACGTAGGCCTCCAAAATGATTTTAGATCGATTACCGTCATTGACAATTAGCACTATGCTAACACCTAATGGGAACTGCCATTAACAGGCTAACAGAAATTAGCATCGCCAATTTACTTGACATGTTTAACATGCGGCCTGGGTCCACATCAGATGGTATGAAGTAACAAAACTATCAGTTGCACCATATGCACTGTGGTCATACTTACAGTCATGAACTTGAGAAATTTCAATTGATGAACTGATATCCTTTTGTTCTCCTGTCAGCTACTAACAAGCTAGAGCAACGAGAGTCAAAATATGATAGGTCGCATTAAGTTGATGTCATTGTCCAAGGTATGCATAATGAAAACGAAGCGGCGGCCATTTTACTGGGGTGCGAGAGACAAGAGCAGCAAGAAAACTGGAGAAAAACTGAGTAGGGGCTATGCTGTAACAACGCGAGACCTCGACGAGAAGCACGGCAGTATTGAACACGGCGGTGCGCAGCTGACTGCAAAAAGGTTATCAATCGGATTCTTTCCACGCCAACTTATCTCTAGACAGCCTTAAAGGTAATCAAAATTCATTTCAGTTGTATCCATAAAAAAATTTAGCATCCTGGAGCACAGTGAAATTCTGAACAGTTTAGAAAATTGTATAGACGAGTACTTCGAGAGAATTGCTATGCGAAAATCAGACAAAACACCGACCACTTCCACCTGTAAAAATAACTCGTCCTCCAAGAGAAGCCGCCCCGAGGACTCCCCAGAAGCGGCTTCTCGTAATACCAACGATGTGACAGACATTTTGGAGTCTATAGATATACGACTATCCTGCTTAGAGGCGCGTCTGTCCCTAATGGAAATTCTCCATAAAGAGTTCCAGGCTTTGCGTGAGTCAGTGGAGTACAGCCAACAACAGGTGGAATCACTTGCTGCAGAGAATGCGACCCTCGGGGAATCGGTAAAATCCCTCACAGATGGAATGATGCGCCTTTCGGAGGAAAATTAAAAAATAAAATAAACTATCATTGACCTCCAGGCCCGCCGCATGACAGACAATTTAGTAATTTCAGGCATCCTGGAGAAAGCATATTTTAGCACTTTGAAATTGCTAAAATATAAAGTGCAATACAAATAAAATTTATTATTATTATTATTATTATTATTATTATTATTACAGTGAAAGAGTTCATTCTAACTCAGCTAAAACTCCCGGAGGACACAGTAAAAACCATCAGCATCTATCGAGTTCACCACCTAGGAGTGAAGAGACCCGACGGACGCAGACCCAGACCAATAGTGGCTAAATTCGAGCACTTTAAACAAAAAGAACTGGTTAAAAGCCTCGGCCGGGAATTAAAAGGAACAAACTTTAGCATCAACGACCAGTTTCCCAAGGAGATCCTGGAAAGAAGGAAGATCCTGTTCCCTATAAGGAAAAAATTCATCGACGGAGGCTCCCGTGCTGTCATCGCGGTCAACAAACTGTATGTCAGCGGATGGGTCTTTTGCCACCGGACCCGGAGCCGTACAGCATCTTCCAAATAATAAAGTCCCAGGTCCCGATGGTTTCCCAGCAGAATTCTACAAAGTATTTTGGCCAACGTTAGCACCCGTTTTTATCAGAATGGTTACTCAAATTCAGAATGATCACTCGCTATCTCCAAACTTGAACTATTAGCCTGCTTCTGAAACCTGGTAAAGACCCAACGCTGACATCGAGCTACCGCCCAATCTTACTCATAGACGTAGATCTTAAAATAATTTGCCAAAGTCCTTGCCAAAAGATTAGAGAAAGTTAGTCCATTTCTTATACATCCTGACCAAACAGGTTTTTATCAAGGGTAGACACTCAGCCAATAATACACGTAGACTATTGAATGTTATAGACTATTGCTCCATTAACAAATTAGAAACCACGGTTATATCTCTAGATGCAGAGAAAGCATTTGACAAAGTAAATTGTAAATTTCTATTTGCAGTTCTACATAAATTTGGATTTGGTTCATCCTTCATAAGCTGGATTAAAACACTATACAGCTCTCCAAATGAACGTATTAGGACAAATGAACTATTTTCTCGAAGCCTCCGTTTGCAGAGGGGCACCAGGCAGGGCTGCCCGCTCTCTCCCTCGCTTTTTGTTATCTTCATTGAGCCACTAGCAGCGGCGATTAGACAAAATTTACATATTAAAGGAATTCAAACAAAAAAAAAATAGACCATAAGATAAGCCTTTATGCAGTTGACGTATTACTCTTTCTTAGGAACTCACCAGCCTCTCTTCTTAAGACAATATCACTTATAGATAAGTTCTCATCTATATCAGACTACTCCGTCAACTGGAGCAGACCAACAGTTCTGCCTTGTAATTTCCAAAACACAACTGCTACTCTATTGCAGTCAGGTAACCTCAGATACTTAGGCATACATTTTTCCACCAGGCTCTCAGACTTGGTACAGATGAATGACATTCCAGTATTAAAAATGGTAGATTTCATGCGATGGAAAAATCTACCTATATCACTCATGGGTAGAATTGCCACCATTAAAATGAAGATCCTGCCTAAAATCAATTACTTGTTCTCAATGATCCCTAATAAACCCTCTATTGCTTGGTTTATATCACTAGACACAAGCATCTCATCATTTTTATGGAAGAATAAACCATCGCGAATAAGATTAAAAACCCTACAAAATGCTAAAGGTGATGGTGGTCTAGAACTACCAAATTTCTATCACTACTTCTTAGCCAACAGATTGCAGTATGTATCAAATTGGATTAAATCAAGCCCAGTAGACAGTCCATGGCTGGACTTAGAACAAGCAATCAGTGGAGAAGTAAAAAATCTCTGATCTACCCTTTATAAGTCCTAGCATGAAGCGTTATAACTGTTTTAAAAGCCTTAGTAACCTCATTGACAGCCTGGTGGGAATTTTTTAAAATAACCAGGTCTGCACTTAGCCCTGTAATCTAACACCCATTTGGAACAATCCAGATATTTGCCAAAAAAAGAAAGCATTGAACTTTCCTGTATGGCGTGATAAAGGGATTATAAATCTATAAATAGATGACTCAATTTCCCTCCCAACCTCAAAATGGGAGCAAGATCTATCCATTGATCCCGAGCAAAACGTTTGGAATCAAATATGTTTAAACCCTTTCAAAATGACTAAAAGTCCCAACTTGCAACTTGTACAATACAAAACTCTCCATTGAATACACTACACAGGACAAAGGATGTTCCAAATAGGCCTTAAACACTCAAACTTATGTACCCACTGCTCAGGTAACTTTGTGGAGAACTACAGTACATGCATGCAATAAGGTCCTGCACACCGGTGCAGAAGTTCTGGCAGATGATATGTGAAGATCTATCAGTATGGTTTAATTGTCATATCCCAACCTCACCCACACTGTATATTTTAGGAGATGCAAGTGAATTAGATATGGAAGAAAATAAGGCACACATAATCCTTACTGCCTTAGGCATTGCAAAGAAAACTATCTTCATGAACAGGAAATCAAAAAATAATTTATGTATTACTCAGCATAGAAATTTACTGTTAGACCACTTAAGTATGGAGAGAATATCTGCTCCCATCCAAAATAAACAATTATGTGAATTGGATTCTCTCTGGTCCACTCTCTCTCTGGGCCAATTCCATTATATGGGGGGGTGGTCGGCTGTGGTCTCGTCTCCTCGGGATCCTGGCGGATGGCGGGGTTGGGCCCTCGAGCAATGGGCGTCTAGTGGCTTCTTGGGATGGCTGCCGTTTTATGATGTCTGGGTGTTTGCCCTGGCTGGGGGTGGTGGGGGGGAGCTTGGGCGGGTGCTAACTGGTGGTTATGGGGCGTGGGGTCTGGAGTGCTGGTGGTGGCAGGGGCTGGCCCTGGGAGGGGCGGTTGACCTCTGTTACGTGCCGTAAGGTTTGGGGGGGATTGTCCTGATTGTTGTCCGGCTGCCTTCGTCTCCGCCTCCCGGACCTGGCCATGCCCCGAGCCTCGACGCTACTTCCGCGTTTGTGAATTGAAAAGGCCGGCGCGGGAGAGTAGCGGCAGCTCTGCTCACAGTTGGTTGTTGCGCTATTGATTTGCTTGTGTTCTTTTGATTGATCGTGTATGACAGTTTTTGGTTTTCCGGTTTTCGTCTCTTGCCTTATCCCTCTGTACCTTTGCCTTTGGTTTTGACTGCTTTCTGGTTTGTGATCTATTGCCTTCCTCCTGACTCCTCTCTTGCTTCGCCCCTCGGATACTGTGTTTCGGCTTTGGTGTTCTGTATGTCCGTTTCTGTTAAGTGCGTAGGGAGTGACGGCTGTTTTGTTTTGCGTACGTGTTGCTTATTCTGTGTTTTGGTTAGGGAGTTAGGATTAGTCTGTGTCATTTTCTTTTCATTTAGAATTAGCTTAGTTTGGGACGTGTTCGTTAGTGGGGTTTTGTTTATTGTTTTGGCGGTGTCACTCCCGAAGTCTGTTGCCCTATTGTGTGTGAAAGTCTTTGTGAATAAACATAAAAAAAATACAAAAAAAGATCCCTTTGTGTCCCGTGTTCCCTTTTCCCATACCCTGGTTGTCTCGTTTTCCCCTCTCCTTTCCCTTTACCTTTCTGGCGGTCCTCAACCCTAGACTGAAGATCGTAACACCTCTTTGGTGCAGGCCTCGGTACGGGGTTCGAGGCTGTGGCGCCTGGGGCCTGGCCATCTCTTCGGTGGGTGCCTCCCTGCGCCGGGGTGGCCTGTGTTTCCACCGGGGTGCCGCCGAGGGTGGGGGAGGGGTGGGGTGGGTTTTGGTGCTGGCAGTGCCCTGGAGGCCCCAGGTCCGCTCCTTCCCGCTCGGCGGGGGGGGCTGGGGTGCCTACTAAGGCAGCTGGTTAGCTGGCTTTCTTTTTCCAGGGGGTGAATAATCTGCCCCCTGGCCTTATGAATCCTAGCCCCTCTCCCCCCTCATTCACAACATGCCACGCACACATGTACGACCTCTGGGGGGGGGGGGGGGGCGTATGCCGTGCATACTACGGTGGGGAGGGCCATTTACGTGGCCTTACTCACTCTGTTGCGCGGCCTTCTGCCTCCCCGTTTTAATTGCACTTTAGTCATCACATACCAGTATACACACGGGGCCTTGGGGGGCGGGGGCACTACTCAGAGGCTGGTGGTATCACTCGCCTCTGTGCTGCTGCCGCCCCCAAATTTTACTCACATCATATACATTGAGGGTCTTGATGGGGAGGAGATGTGGAGGAGAGCTGTTCACAAGCAGCGCTCCTCAACGCTTCCCCCGTCAATTTTAAATTCATCTTAGTTTCTCAACTGTCATACTCACCCTTACACTACATACAGTCTCATACATCACCACACGCCTCCAACACTCTACCTTTCACACAGGTGCATGGGGGAGGAGAGTGGGAGGGTCTTCCTACTCCCCTGCTTCCTGCCAGGGGTGTGGGGGGGGCGCTTGGGTGGTCGCTCGGCTGGTGGCGCCCTGGGGTCGCGGCTGGTTGCATTCTCCCGCACGTCGGAGGGCAGTTCGGAGTAAATGGGCCTATGTCTTTTTGTCTCTGTGTGTGGGTGTCTGTGTATGTTGTGGGGATGTGTGTATGGTGTATGTGCATGGCTGCGAGGTGTGTTTGCGGGGTGTCTGTGTGGATGGTGGCGGCCTGGGTCCGTGCTTGCTGCTCCGTCCTGGGTGCGGTTGGTCTCCTGGGCATGGTTGCTGGCCCCTTTCCACTGGCTGGTGGCCCGGGGGGGGCTCGGGCCTCTCCAGCGTGGGTGAGGCTCTCTACTGGGAGCTGGTCGGCCCCCGGCCGCCTGGGGTCCTAGGGGCCCTGGCCTTAGCTCATACGGGAGTGGCCGCGCCCTCGCATTTGGGAACCCACCTCTGGTTCTTTGGGGCTCATGCCCTTTTGGCTGCGGGGGCTGCGTCTGGGACCTCCCTCCTCCCCCGGCTGGAGTGGAGGCATGGCTGTTATTGGGACGTGGGGCCCGGCTCTTCCGTGCTCTTTGGGTGCTGCGTACGTCCTGGTCCTCCCGGGCCTGTCTCCGCCGACCTCTGGCTCTTGTGGGGTGTGGTTGCGGCGTCCCACCCTTGCTATTTAGTCCATTTCATGTTGAAAACACACGCACACAACACACGCACACAACACACGCACACAACACATGCACACAACACACGCACACAACACACGCACCCTAGCCTGCATCTCGCCTACACAATTGAGCACACATGCACTTATACTTGCATGCATCCATCCAAGCACACACTAAGATTTTATATGCTTGTATAGTTGTGTTACTTTCTTCACTTTTTAATTTTGTTTGTTCCTGAATTCATCCATTTCTGGATAATTTCACATTTCTGAATTTATCCACTCTTGACATGTTTCTCACTTATTCCTTTTTTCTTTTTCCTTCTTTTTTCCCTCCTAATCTGTCCCTCCTCTTCGGCCAGCTCACCCACTGCAAAATTTTGTATGTGTTCAAAATAAAATAAATAAATAAAATCAAATAAAATAAAATAAAGAAATCGATTAACATGAGGAGTCTATACAGAGTTTATAGAGCCCCTCATGGTAAAGCAAACATGTTTGGCAGAGCAGTGCATTCAGACCTCGATTCTGCTAAAGCTGCCGGACAAGACAAAGGCGAAAAAAAAGAAGAAGGTGGGGGTCAGTGCAGCAGTGGATAGTTCAGGTCCAGAAAGTAAAAATCCAGACCAAGATTTAGTTTCAACCAACCAGCTGAGTACTCTGAGTCTGTGGCACTTTACACAACTAGTTGTTTGAAACAAAATACAGGACTGGATTTTTACTCTCTGGACCTAAACTATCCACTTCTGGATCAGTGTCATTCTTAAAGTCGTGTTTCAACTTCTGGCAAAGTTCTCCCAGGAGCCCATCTCTGTTGTATGTACATTTGACATGTAATTCATTCCTGCCCAGATCCCTGACAAACAGTTGGAGGCAGAGTTACTTACTATCAGAGTATGTGAATTTATACACACACCAGCAGCTGTGACAGAATAAGATATTTCCTGTATACTGCTGCCACATAGTGGACACAAGGAAGACTGCAATCAATTCTAAAATCAGTCAGTCAACATGCTACCGCCACAGACTATTATTGGGAAGTGATAAAACTTCAGGGAACAATATGAATATAAAAATATAGATGTAGTAAGTATATTGTGCAAAATGTATCTTCATCTTAACTACGCTGAATGGTGGAGTGAGAGAGAGTGAGAGCCTGTCCCAGAGTAAGTGATCCTCACCTGGAGGCCCATCAGTGAAGAAGAGGATGAAGAGGAGCATCAGAGGAGCCTGAAGTGTGTATCGCTGACCTCAGATCTGTGGAGACTGACACTCACTTCCTGACTCTCCATAACTTCACTGCCTCCCTTTTTCTGGGTTTTAAATGTTTAAAAATCATCCATCTATCTTTGATAAAAATAAACTGTTTGTGCACTGATACATTTTCTCTCTATTTCTTGTCTGTAATAAGGAAAACAGTTTGATGCTGCTTTTGTCCTGCTCTTACCAGGAATAAATATTTTGATTACATCTAGAATCTTATTTTAGAAACATGATCCATCCATCCATCCATCATCTCCCGCTTAATCCGGGGTCGGGTCGCGGGGGCAGCAGCCTCAGCAGGGAGACCCAGACTTCCCTCTCCCCGGCCACTTCGTCTAGCTCCTCTGGGGGGACCCCGAGGCGTTCCCAGGCCAGCCGAGAGACATAGTCTCTCCAGCGTGTCCTGGGTCTTCCCCGGGGTCTCCTCCCAGTGGGACATGCCCGGAATACCTCCCCAGGGAGGCGTCCCGGAGGCATCCTGATCAGATGCCCGAGCCACCTCATCTGGCTCCTCTCGATGCGGAGGAGCAGCGGCTCTACTCTGAGTCCCTCCCGAATGACTGAGCTCCTCACCCTATCTCTAAGGGAGAGCCCAGCCACCCTGCGGAGGAAACTCATTTCGGCCGCTTGTACCCGCGATCTCGTTCTTTCGGTCACTACCCAAAGCTCATGACCATAGGTGAGGGTAGGAACGTAGATCGACTGGTAAATCGAGAGCTTCGCCTTTTGGCTCAGCTCTCTCTTCACCATGACAGACCGATGCAGCGCCCGCATGACTGCCGACGCCGCACCGATCCGCCTGTCGATCTCCCGCTCCATCGTTCCCCCACTCGTGAACAAGATCCCGAGATACTTAAATTCCTCCACTTGGGGGAGGACCCCATCCCCAACCCGGAGAGAGCACTCTACCCTTTTCCGGCTGAGAACCATGGTCTCGGATTTGGAGGTGCTGATTCTCATCCCAGCCGCTTCGCACTCGGCTGCGAACTGCTCCAGCGAGAGCTGAAGGTCACGGCTCGATGAGGCCAACAGAACCACATCATCCGCAAAAAGCAGAGACCTAATCCTGAGGTCACCGAACCGGACGCCCTCAACGCCCTGGCTGCGCCTAGAAATTCTGTCCATAAAAACTATGAACAGAATCGGTGACAAAGGGCAGCCCTGACGGAGTCCAACCCTCACCAGAAACGAGTCCGACTTATTGCCGCCCATGCGGACCAAACTCTGGCACCGGTCATACAGGGACCGAACCGCCCTTAAAAGGGAGCCCGGTACCCCATACTCCCGGAGCACTCCCCACAGGACCCCACGAGGGACACGGTCGAATGCCTTTTCCAAGTCCACAAAACACATGTAGACTGGTCGGGCAAACTCCCATGAACCCTCCAGAACCCTGCTGAGAGTATAGAGCTGGTCCACTGTTCCACGGCCAGGGCGAAAACCACACTGCTCCTCCTGAATCCGAGGTTCGACAATCCGGCGGACCCTCCTTTCCAGGACCCCCGAATAGACCTTACCAGGGAGGCTGAGGAGTGTGATCCCCCTGTAGTTGGAGCACACCCTCCGGTCCCCCTTCTTAAAGAGGGGGACCACCACCCCGGTCTGCCAGTCCAGAGGTACTGCCCCCGATGTCCACGCGATGCTGCAGATGCGTGTCAACCAGGACAGCCCCGCAGCATCCAGAGCCTTGAGGAACTCTGGGCGAATCTCGTCCACTCCCGGGGCCCGGCCGCCGAGGAGCTTTTTGACCACCTCAGCGACCTCCACCCCCGAGATAGGCGAGTCCACCCCCAAGTCCCCACACTCTGCTTCCATATTGGAAGGCGTGTCGGTGGGATTGAGGAGGTCTTCGAAGTACTCCCTCCACCGACCCAAAACGTCCCGAGCTGAGGTCAGCAGCGCACCATCCCCACCATAAATAGTGTTGATGCTGCACCGCTTTCCCGCCCGGAGCCGCCGGATGGTGGACCAGAATCTCCTCGAAGCCGTCCGGAAGTCGTTCTCCATGGCCTCACCAAACTCCTCCCACACCCGAGTTTTTGCCTCAGCGACCGCCAAAGCCGCATTCCGCTTGGCCTGCCGGTAGCCGTCAGCTGCGTCTGGAGTCCCACAGGCCAGAAAGGCCCGATAAGACTCCTTCTTCAGCTTGACGGCATCCCTTACCACCGGTGTCCACCAGCGGGTTCGGGGATTACCGCCGCGACAGGCACCAACCACCTTGCGGCCGCAGCTCCGGTCAGCCGCCTCCACAATGGAGGCACGGAACATGGCCCATTCGGACTCAATGTCCCCCGCCTCCCCCGGGATATGGGAGAAGTTCTGCTGGAGGTAGGAGTTGAAACTCTCCCTGACAGGGGATTCCGCCAGACGTTCCCAGCAGACCCTCACTATACGCTTGGGCCTGCCAGGCCTGGCCGGCTTCCTCCCCCACCAGCGGAGCCAACCCACCACCAGGTAGTGATCGGTTGACAGCTCCGCTCCTCTCTTCACCCGAGTGTCCAAAACATGCGGCCGCAAGTCCGACGACACGACTACAAAGTCGATCATCGAACTGCGGCCTAGGGTGTCCTGGTGCCAAGTACACATATGGACACCCTTATGCTTGAACATGGTGTTCATTATGGACAGTCCGTGACGAGCACAGAAGTCCAATAACAAAACACCGCTCGGGTTCAGATCGGGGGGGCCGTTCCTCCCAATCACGCCCCTCCAGGTCTCACTGTCGCTGCCCACGTGAGCATTGAAGTCCCCCAGCAGAACAAGGGAGTCCCCAGGAGGAGCGCTCTCCAACACCCCTTCCAAGGACTCCAAAAAGGGTGGGTATTCCGAACTGCTGTTTGGCGCATAAGCGCAAACAACAGTCAGGACCCGTCTCCCCACCCGAAGGCGGAGGGAGGCTACCCTCTCGTCCACTGCGGTAAACCCCAATGTACAGGCGCCCAGCCTGGGGGCAATAAGTATGCCCACGCCCGCTCGGCGCCTCTCCCCGCGGGCAACTCCAGAGTGGAAAAGGGTCCAACCCCCCTCAAGGAGACTGGTTCCAGAGCCCAAGCCGTGCGTCGAGGTGAGTCCGACTATATCTAGCCGGAACTTCACAACCTCGCGCACCCGCTCGGGCTCTTTCCCCATCAGAGAGGTGACATTCCATGTCCCTAGAGCTAGCTTCTGCAGCCGAGGATCGGACCGCCAAGGTCCCCGCCTTTGGCCGCCGCCCAGATCACTTCGCACCCGACCCCTATGGCCCCTCCCATGGGTGGTGAGCCCATTGGAGGGGGGACCCACGTGCCTTGTTCGGGCTGCGCCCAACCAGGCCCCATGGATGTAGGCCTGGCCGCCAGGCGCTCGCCATCGAGCCCCACCCCCAGGCCTGGCTCCAGGGGGGGGGCCCCGGTGACCCGCGTCCGGGCAAGGGAAAACGTGGTTCCAATATTTTTCTCATCATAAGGGGTTTTTGAGCCGTGCTTCGTCTGGTTCCTCACCCAGGACCTGTTTGCCTTGGGTGACCCTACCAGGGGCATAAAGCCCCAGACAACATAGCTCCTGGGATCATTGTAACACGCAAACCCCTCCACCACGATAAGGTGTCGGCTCCAGGAGGGGTAGAAACATGATTTCATAGCAAAATTATTGATAGCTGGCCTTCACAGTGAATCATTCATGCTCACAGTTTAAACTACAAACAAATTAATCAAATAAGTCTAGTTCTTTTCTAAACTGTTACTTCCTCATATTGCAAATGAGCAAAGAGCAGTGAAATCAGACTTATTCTGAACAGCAGAAATGTCGTCATACAGGATGTGAGTGTGAGACTCTGCAGAAACACTGTGTGCCGCATACAGAGGGTCTGACCTCAGGCCTTTGTTTCAGTCTTTATTATGTTTTATACAGTTTTAAAATGTCACTGCAGTAGGTCCTTTTAATATCTGTGGATCAGTACAAATCAAGAAGTCCATTAGGAAGGTGTCTGTATGACAGGGGCGGGGGTGTCCAGAGGGGAAGGGGGGCAAAGTCAGGTGATTCACTTCATCTGGGTCTTATCAGCAGTCCTGTCAGACTGAGTGCTGTTTGTCTTTCTCTCAGCACCACAATGGTGTTTCACACATAATGGGGTCCGTGGGCGTCCTCAGTCATTTTCAGGCTTTCAAAGCTCATCAATCATAAAAAGTCACATGGATCTGACACTCTGACACTGTTATATTCATTTGTTTAAATTCAATGAAAATACTATATATTACAGCTAGTTGGTGGATCCGTCTGCTCTTTATCTGCTCCTCACTGGCATACCTGGGTCTCTCTACAGTGCTTCCCTGAAGCATCAGAACCATTTATAAGGGAATCTATGTGTGGCTGCCCTCTAGTGGATAAACAAAATTCAGCTACTTACATAGTTTGACTGTATTTCCCTCCTAGTTTAGTTTAGTTCCTAATTTAATCTATCTGATGAAGCTGAAGGCAGAGATGGAAATTAGTTTAGTCATGACTTCAGACAAGGGATTCTGTACAATCAGAGATGGAGCTGCTGGTTGGGCTGGTCATCTTTTTCTGACTGATGTAGCTCTGGATGTAAAGTTGCAAACTGCTTAATATGTATCAATCTGTTTTATAATGTTCACACAAAAAAGTGCTTTTAATGTGTTTGCACCTTGTATCTCCCACAATGTGCTTCTGCATTTGATTCCTTCTTGACTTGGAGGTAAAGAGATTTAACTGGATGGATTTTACTTTTGTGAAGCACTATAGTCCAAAGCTGAACTGATTATTCAAAGCTTTCTGGTTTTTAAGTAAAACTACTTCATTTAAATTATCTGTAACCCACTTTGCGCCTTTCTAGACTCAACAAAGCATCATTGCCAACAAAATATGTTACAATTAAATCAGGTAAAGAAGTTTCATTTGAAATTTACTGATCCAGGTTTTCAGAACCATGGACAGCAACTAGATTTACTGTCATTTAATGGGATTGAAAGCAGAAAACACAGGGATGTTTTCATTTGATGTTGTCTTTCTTTTTACTTTTGATATGCCGTCTTCCTCCTTAGTTGATATGTGAGGCTGCTGTCAGCTGAGACAAACTGGTGTGATTTGTGATTGGATTGGATGGTGGTGTGATTGGAGCGATAAGTGGGCGGTCCTGATTTAATGCGTACATCACCCTCTAAAAGAGTCCCTGATTGGTGGGCCCTGACAAGGAGGCGTGACCTAATAACCCCAAACCGTTTAAGTTTGTGGAATTTGTTTTTAATAATAACCAATTTCATAAAAATACTAAATGTTTTGTAAAGTATCAATTTATTAATCATGTATTAAAACAAATAATGACCAGTATAAAAGACATATACAAAACTATGCAAAAGTCTTGGGCCGTCAAATAAAATGATGTTCATCTTGGTCTAGAATTATAATATTTTGTCCATCAAAGAGTGGCAGCCCAGTCATTTCAAAATCTCTTCTAAGTCAGTACAGCATTTGCACCAACCATCTAATACACCCATATATTTTTGACTTGACCATTAACACAACTCCTATGGCTAATCAATACATCATTAACATTTGTTTAATAATTAAATTAATTAAGCGAGCTGGTGGTGAAATTTAACAAATACATGGAATGGCTGAGGTGCCCCTGAGGAGAGATTTTGTAACCAAAGCGTGGTTCATCTAGTGATCCAACAAGGCATCAGCAACTTTTTGGAGAAAAGGAGAAATTCTTGTTAGTTTTTATTGTGTTACTTTTAATTTGCATATATTTTAATGATAATTGTGTTTTTGTTCTGAGCAAATATACAAAACCCAGATAAATAGCATTAAACATTTTCTTTGATGGCCCAAGACTTTTGCATAGTACCGCATTTTTTCAGAATTAATAGACAATTTAATAAAATCCAGTCTAACCTTCACTAGTTAACTATTATTAAACATTAACCAGCAAGTGGCAGCAAAGCGCTTGTGAATAAGTGGCCAATACGTGGTTGTACAGGTTCCCAACAGATAATCCAACACTGCAGATCAACCTCTCTGTGTTTAACTGACTCTCTTGCTATGACTGTACAGACTTAGCAGGGTCAAGTGAAAGAGGCCTCACTGCAGTTAACATAACCGTGTACCTCGGCCGGTTGGGGAGGTTCTTACCATCTGTCCGCAGGGGGTCCCTGCTTTTGGGGTATCCACTCTGCGGGGGGGGGGGGGGGGGGGATCCAATAGAGGAGGAGGAGGGACTCAACCTGGATGTCTTTTGTCTTATGCAGTCTGAGAGTTGACTGAATGCTGGGGCGGGGGTAGTTTTTCCTCTGTGGTGGGGTGTCTTGGGCTCTGTGGGGCCCGCTGATGCCACTGCCTTTGGCCCCGGTCTGGATGGGCCTGGGCCCCCCACCTTGGATGGATTTCGGGGGGGGGGGGGGGGGGGTGCCTATGGGGGTCAGCGGGGGAGCTGGCTCCAGAGGGGGGGGAATTTGGCCCCCCGCCATTCCTTTCCTCCCCATCCCGAAGTGCCTCCCTTCTCCCGCTCCATCACACCACCACACACGTAGGGCTTTGAGGTGCAGGTGCGTTGCTGGGATACAGGGGAAGTATCCCTCCTCTGTCCCCTCGCGACCACATGTACCTCATTCATACACTACAACGTAGACACTCTCATTACTTACTCTCTCACAACACATACATTTAGGGCCTTGGGGGTGGGCACACAGAATGGCATCCAGAGGGCGGTCTGTTCATTCAGCCTTACCTCTGGTGCCAGGGCCCACATCTCAATTTTAATCACACATAGACATTGAGGGTTCTGGGGAGGGGCTGAGCTAACACCAGCTGTTGGTCGGCAGGGGATGGTTATCGCTATGCCCTTCACCTGTTTTAAAAGCACTTTAGAACAACACGCACCAACAACACATCTGAGCGGGCGAAGGGGGGCATGGGGTCTTTTCACACCCCCGTTCCCTGTTCGCCATTTGGGGCTGGGGGCTGAGAGGAAGAGCTGTGGCCCCGCCGCCACACTCCCTGCCGGTGGATGGGGCCCCCGGCCGCTGGTGCGTTGGTGGTTCTCGATGTCCAGGGCTGGGTGCTTGGGTGGGTGCTGGCTCACCCTCGGCGGTTGCCTGGCGGGGTCTGGCCCTCCTGGCTCTGTCGGCCCTTGCTGGGGGGTGGGGGGGCCCTTGGATCTCTGGGCCCAGGGCCTGGTCTGTTCTGGTGGGGCCGGCCGCCGGCGGAGCTTGCGGGCTCAGCGCCACGGCCCCCTGGGGCTCCTGCACTGTGGCTGCCGGATGGCCTCCCTCCGGAGCTCTCCTCTGCCCTTTTCTGGGTGAGGGATGCTATTCTCCCTGCGGTGGTCCTCCGGGGGCTCCCATGCCCTGGGGGGCCTCTGGATGTCTGGGGTCCGGGCCTCCTCCGTGTCTGCTTCATGTCCTGAGGGATGGGGCTGTGGCTCCCCACACACACTACTAGACATTTACATGGAGAAACCTTTTGAACACCGGCGCGCTCACAGATACAGGTGTGCACACAGGGGTACAAACAGGTTCTCACAGACACAAACAGGAGTACAAACAGGTTCTCACAGATACAAGCAGGTGTACAAACAGGTTCTCACAGATACACGCAGGTGTACAAACAGGTTCTCACAGATACACGCAGGTGTACAAACAGGTTGTCACAAACACACACTGTCTTTATCGGCTGTTGCTCCTTAACATGCTCATTGTGATTCGTACAGATGTTGGTTGTTGTTTTCTCTCAGCAGGTATTGAAGCAGATTATCTGTGGTTTTCTTTCTTCTTAATTGTTTTTCTCTTTTCCCTCCCTCCCTCTCTATTTACCTTCCTCTCCGTTTTCGTCCTTCTGTCCCCCCCTCTCTCCTTCTCCCTCTCTTGAGGAAATAAATAAAAATAAATAGAAATAAAGTAGTCCTCCGCAGAGGGGGGGTGGTGGAGGGAATATATATATATATATATATATATATATATATATATATATATAAAATATATATATAACCATTTATTTCCAGCTTGTCTGACTCATTCTGCTCCACGAAGGTCATCTCCTCTGCCAGCTTCCTCTAACACAGGGAGACCCTCTGCTTCTCTCTGATTGGTTCCCGCTTTCTACAGGAGGTCCAGTGCAGCTGAATGGTGATGATGGTGCAAATCAGATAAAACACACCAGTCCCAGCTTTCAGTACAGCATCCAGAACCTGCTCCCACCTGTCAGACATCAGTGTGTCTGTCAGTCACACGTATCACAATTAAACCTGAAGAACAGAAGAGTGAATCTATTCTGACTGAAGTAAAACCATCTTGATGATCAACAGCAGCACCGATAAGCCCAGTCCTACATGCAGAGCCAGCTGGACCAAAGAGCTGAATAAGAGGGTGGATTTGAACAGTAAAGTCTTACGTGCTTTATAGCAACACGGTACAGCCATCTGTACTACTGTATTACACAGGTTACATGTGAGGAACAGGAGACATTAACAAAAAGCATGAAAATAGCTAGAGATTATCACACAACATGTTACACTATTTTGTAAAAACAGGCCTGCAGTCGTTCCCCAGCAGCATAGGGCACAAGGCAAGGGCTCACCCTGGATGGGATGGGATCTCAAGTTTATTATTAATAAAATAAAATAAAAAATAATATCTTTTTCTCTTAAAATTAAAATGACAGTTTCCCATTACTGTGTGATCAGGTAAATGCTGCTAGCTGGATCCCCACACTACTGTAAATGCTGCTGAATGCTTACCTCAGTTTTTCATTATCCCCTCCTTCTTCATCATGTGCAGAGAAAAGGAGAGCAGTGGAAACAGGAGAAAGGATCGTTAATAAAAAGCAGTGCTCTGTTAGTCAATAAAGACTAAGAAAAGGTCACTCTTGAAACTGAAATATAAATTATGAAAGGTATTCTACAGAGAAAATGATTAGATGGAGAACAATGAATTAGTGTCATGACCAAAGTATTCACATCCCACGGCACTGATAGTGAACAGGTGAGATAAATGATTTTATTAACATATTATAATGTATTTATTGTAGCAGGGTGGCACGGTGGTGCAGTGGTTTGCAATGTCACCTCACACCTCTGGCACGTGTGCTCAAGTCTCTACCAGAGTTCTGTGTGTGTGGAGTTTGCATGTTCTCCCCGTGTCATTGTGGGGTTTCCTCCAGGTACTCTGATTTCCCCCCACAGTCCAAAAACATGCTGAGGCTAATTGGAGTTGTCAAATTGCCGGTAGGTGTGCTTGTGCGAGAGAATGGAGTGTGAGTGTGTCCTGCAATGGGTTGGCACCCTGTCATGGAACGTACCCTGCCTTGCGCCCATAGGGACCCTGAATTAGACAAGCAGTTTCAGACAATGGATGGATGCAGCACTGGAACAGATATTACAGAGTACAACTGTAACACTGGCCTACGCTGCAATGAAAAACCACCTACAGACATGTTAGTCAGTCTTCACACAATTAGACTGATCATAAACTAGAAGACACACATTCTATATTAGAGACACCAATTAGGCTGACTGTGTGTTTTTGGATTGTTGGAGGAAACCCACACAGCATGTAGAGAACATGCAAACTCCACACAGAAAGAGCAGAAGCCAGATTCAAACCCCTGAACATGGAGGTGTGAAGCAACAGCGCCACCTACTGGACCACCGTGCCACTATCATTGAAACAATAATCCCAATAAATAATTGTTTCACAACAGCTGATAAATATCCTCACAAAGAAGCACAAACCCCTTTGTGAGTGAAACTGCTGGGTTTCAAAAATAAAATAAAATTAGTATTTATCTATTTATATTCAAGCACAAAGGATTCACAGGCAGATTTAAATCAATTACTTACGTTTGACAGTTATATGAACTGGAATCTGCAGGTTTCCAGCAGCACACCAATGCCAGCCAGTGTCCTTCCTCTCCAGCCCACTCATTGTCACAATGAAGGTTTTATTTTCTGTGTCATCCCTGATCAGGACAGGCCTCCCATGCAAACTCACTGATCTCTCTGATGCACAGGAGCCCCCAATCTTACACCACATCCTTTGTCTTTTGTTGTTTCCATAGTAACACTGTCTCCATCCACACCCGTCACCTCCTGTTTGTCCACTGACAGCCCTGGAGGACTTCAACACACAGGTAAAACACTCAAAGACTTGCACAGCAATGAAATGTTTTATGAATGTCAGCCCATTACAACATACATACTGTATGTAAATGTTTGGCCAATAAACTGACATTTTTTAACATATTGCTTATCATATTTAACCTCATGAAGTCGCCCGATTTAGCTGACACTGTTACTTCTTCCAAGTCTCGTTTATCATATTGAATTAAATTAAAATGCAGATTTTTAAAATATTAAAACATTTTTCCATCAGTGTTTGTGTTAAGGTCCTTCCTTTTTGACTCAGTGACATGTTACATACTGTGCATCTCATTGGCTACAGTCTGCAGTACAGACATCTTACCATCAGTGACTGACAGATTAACCTGATCAGAGAGGCTCCACTGATCTTCACACCACACCAGTACCGATCGGAGTCCTCAGCTGTCAGATTGTTGATGGTCACAGTGAAGACTCGCTGGTCAGGATCATCTTTGACTCACACTTTACCCTCCTGTGGAGAGTCAGTGTGTACTATGGGAGTACATGACCTCACATTATACCCTCTGCACCAGTATTTCACATGAGTTTTATATCTGTCACCATAGGAACATGGGATTGTTACAGATCATCTTCTCTGTACACAGGCCCATTTCACTGTAGACACACTGTCAGCACCTGTGGGGAAAATAATTAACTGAATAAGGATTTTCCATCTTATGACATCTCTAAGTAATTATGCTTGGTTTGTGTAATACTTAGATTAGGTCATGTGTAATTAACAGAACAGTGATGATGTATAAAAGTCAAAGACCATCATTTTACTATAAGAACAAGGAAAACAAAACTAGTGTCTGATCTTGGGAAAGGCTTCAGCAGGATGTGGGATCGGGAATCTGAGCCTGGCAGTGTTTTCTAGGGTCTGAGAGGAAAATCAGGACCTTAAATCCCTAGTAAAAGGCCTAGATGAGGTGAATGAATGGGCTTGTCACTGTGTGGGATGGCCACACCCCTTCAGTACTATGGCCTTACTTGTAAACATATCCAGTCCTGTGATACAGGCCCTCTCATATTCCCTCTATACATGCTTCCTTTGGGCTCTATTTGTGAACGTTATTATGTAAAATATCATTGCTATGCTGGTGATACGCAGCTCTATCTGCCATTAAAACCTGGTGACTGCTGCTCTCTGGTGGCCCTTTCTAACTGTCTGGAGGATATTAAGAACAGGACAGCAATGACTTTCGTCCAGATTAATGAAAACAAGACAGAGGTAATGAGTTTTGGTCACTGTTCATGATCTCAGAGAACAATTAGGGCCTCATTCAGAAAACTTCCAGTCACATACTAAAAATCTTGGTGTCATCTTTGATTCATCACTGAGTTTGATAAACAAATAAATGCTGTTGTGAAGGGGTGTTTCTGTCAGCTGAGTTCAATAGCCTGGCTTAAACCACACCTTTCAGCCAAAGACCTGGAGAGTTACTCCTGCTTTTATCCTGATTGGGTTACTGCCGTTCTCTGTACCCAGGTTTACCAGAAGCATCTTTATTCTGACTACACCTTGTTCAAAACGGTGCTACCAGGCTCTCAACAAAAAATAGACACCAAATTTCCCCTGTGTTGGCTGCATTGCATTGGCTACCTGTTAAGTTTTGAGAATTTCTGAGAATACAGTTTAAAGATTTCTTATTTCTTTCTAAGGCGATACATGGCATAGGTCCCCAGTCCGTCTCGGAGCTAATTCAGCCTTACACCGCTTCTTATTAGATGCATCTCTGTACTGACCCTGCACACACAGGAACACATTTTATTTATCTATTTAATCTGACTATTCTGCTTTGCACATCATGTATTTAACATTTATAGTGATTTTATATTTATTACTAGATTATTGTATAACTTTTGCACTGTTTTTTGAACTTGGTTGTTGCTTAGTCTTGTTTTTCCATGGAGCACCATTATACCAAAAATAATTCCTTGTAGGGTCAACCTACTTGGCAATAAACCACAGTCTGATTCTGATTATTTTTTGTGTAACATTGGCCAATGTCTCTACTTTTACTATATATTTATATTATTTTGACCTACAGCACTTTGGCACAACATAGATTGTTTTTAAATGTGCTATAGAAATAAAAATAATTCAACTTGATATAGAAACGTATTTCAAGTCATCCATCTTGCCGAGATGGGGGTTGCGCTGTGACCCCTGGTGGACAAATTATGCAGCAACAGTACTCATATCATGGTTGAAAGTTCTGTCTTCAGTCTCTCTGTTTCTTTTTAGTTATCATTAATTGGCCATTATAAACCAAATGCTGATAGCGATTTATCACAGACTCCTGCATTAATGAATTAAAATATTCATGATGAATAAAGAAGATGAATTGGCGCTAATGTGTATTTTTACTGTGTTATTGATGAGATAAATATTACAGTACACGGATCGCTCTGGTGTCTCAGAAATTGTCTCCATTTTTTCATACCAATTTATCATTAGTACAGTAGTGCTTGCAGTTCACAAATGCTTTGGCCTACAAACAATTTGGTTCACAAAAACAAAATTTGGTCAATGAACAAACTCGACCAGATTCCTTTTTTTATACTAGTGTAACACCGGCGGGGCGCATATCCCAGCATGCCCCGCGTACAATTGTAAATAGAAGGACCACGACAGGCACCCAACAAGCACCGAACCCAAATACACAGATGGGAAACACAATGTTGTCAGAAGCTGAACTGCGAAATGCAGATGCAGTGAGAGATTTACACACACTAAATACACGTTAGGATCGGACAGGGTATACACACAAGACATGGGCAAAGTGTAAAGTGAGGTAGACCTTCATGGGTCAGTCCATTGCAGGGCAATGGAAGCTGGAGAAATGCCATGTGAACAGCAGAAATGTGGTCATACAGGATGTGAGGGTGAGACTGTGTGCTGTATACAGAGGGTCTGACCTCACGGCTTTGTTTCAGTCTTTAGTATTGTGATGACATTGTGATAGCCCAGTGATAACTATACTGGATGGGTGGTACCCCTTTAAAGACACTTCCGGCATGTAAATGGAGAACGAAATTATAGTTATACCGAATCTCCTACACACAATACCAAGGTTACCAACTTTGCTCAGCTGACCGGAGTGAGACGTTCAATTCCCGTAAGATTTCTTTGCGCCAGCCTGAGAGTCTGAAAACACGTCACACCAGATGCATGAGAGATGGAAACCTGGGATATTCAGTCGAATCAGATCAAATATGATGCTAAGTTAGTACTAAGTTAAAATATGTTCCGGACTTGTAACATGCACCCATGATTTGGAACAGTCAGCAGGCTGTCTCTGGCCACGCCCCCTACACTCGGTCCGGCCCCTGGCTTTTCCTGAATTCTGATTTCTTTAGATAAACATTGACTTCATTCATATTGTTATTGATTTATCGACAGACCATCATACGTTTTAGACGTTACAATAACAACACTCTATTGATCCCCAAAGAGAGAAATTCTCTCCTTGCCTGCCCCCTCTTACTGTCCATGATACACAAGCACATATGTAGAAAAACGTCAGCTTGGAAGCCAAGGCTGGACTTAACCTACTCTTTAGGGTTCAACTGGAACTGCCGCATGGCCGAGCGGTCTCAGACACCACGCACGACGTAACTGGCCTTCCGACGCAAGGGATATTCTGTTCTCCGAAGTAAGCCGTGGGTTCGAATCCCACTTCCGACAAAAGTTCTTCAATCACCACAGCAGCATTTGAGCAACTGATTGGCTTTAATTGCTTTGTTTTATTGTTGCGTTTCAGGCAAAACTACATAACACTTAAAGACACTTCGGGCATGCAAATGGAGAACGAAATTATAGTTATACCGAATCTCCTACACACAATACCAAGGTTACCAACTTTGCTCAGCTGACCGGAGTGAGACGTTCAATTCGCCACAAGTCTGC
This sequence comes from Brienomyrus brachyistius, assembly GCF_023856365.1. NCBI lineage: Eukaryota > Metazoa > Chordata > Actinopteri > Osteoglossiformes > Mormyridae > Brienomyrus > Brienomyrus brachyistius. The sequence goes on along the minus strand of NW_026042382.1, from coordinate 9,548 downwards.
ACACCCAGATAACACGCATATAAAACGTATGCAACAGTTGTGTTACCTTTTAAATAGTCTGTAGGTTTTGCAAACTACTCTAACGCCTTTGGTGTCGCTGATTTTACGTTTATACTAGTGTAAAATAGACTTGCCGTAAGATTTCTTTGCGCCAGCCTGAGAGTCTGAAAACACCTCACACCAGATGCATGAGAGATGGAAACCTGGAATATTCAGTCGAATCAGATCAAATATGATGCTAAGTTAGTACTAAGTTAAAATATGTTCCGCACTTGTAACATGCACCCATGATTTGGAACAGTCAGCAGCATACCTGTCAAGGTTTGGATTTGAAAATAAAGGAAATTTTCCGGCACCCGCCGAGAGCCATCCCACCACCGCAACCAGGCTCCAGTATCCCTTACATTTTAAGACAGGTGTACAAGAAATATAAAATAACCATTTGTCATTTACATTTTATTTTCATTGCGCATTTTCTACTAATTTTTCATGTTCACTCATGCGGCTCTCTGTCATTCACTAATGACTTGGATTTTTCATGCCGACTGACATCGTTCCTTCCCCGTGGGAGACACTAAAATCGCATTTACAAATCTTACAGAACGCGTGACTGTGCCCCATCCTGCTCCTCTTTAGGAAAGTAAATTCGTCGTCCCATTTTCCGATGTATTTACATGACTTCTTTGTTTCTTGGCAGGGACGCCTTCTCCTTCTACACATCCATCCATCCATCCATCTCTCTCCTTTCTCGTTCCCGCTGTTGGCACTAATCTCGCGATAACTGCCACCCAGGCTATGCAGGTGGCAGTTCTCGCGAGGCTACTGACAGTTCAGTTTGGAGAGGCAGAAGAATTTTTAAATATATATATATATTATTATACGGGAGATTTACGGGAAAATACTAATACGGGAGGACGGCGGGAAAGAGAAGTAAAATACGGTAGTTTCCCGGCCAAAACGGGAGACTTGACAGCTATGGTCAGCAGGCAGTCTCTGGCCACGCCCCCTACAGTCGGTCCGGCCCCTGGCTTTACCAGCGTGTTCGCGAAAACGACTTCATTTATTTTCTTATTGATTCATCGACAGACCATCATACTTTTTAGACGTTATAATAATAACACTCTATTGATCCCCAAAGAGAGAAATTCTCTCCTTGCCTGCCCCCTCTTACTGTCCATGATACACAAGCACATATGTAGAAAAACGTCAGCTTGGAGGCCAAGGCTGGACTTAACCTACTCCTTACGGTTTAACGGGAAACTGCCGCATGGCCGAGCGGTCTCAGACACCACGCACGACGTAACTGGCCTTCCGACGCAAGGGATATTCTGTTCTCCGAAGTAAGCCGTGGGTTCGAATCCCACTTCCGACAAAAGTTCTTCAATCACCACAGCAGCATTTGAGCAACTGATTGGCTTTAATTGCTTTGTTTTATTGTTGCGTTTCAGGCAAAACTACATAACACTTAAAGACACTTCGGGCATGCAAATGGAGAACGAAATTATAGTTATACCGAATCTCCTACACACAATACCAAGGTTACCAACTTTGCTCAGCTGACCGGAGTGAGACGTTCAATTCGCCACAAGTCTGCACACCCAGATAACACGCATATAAAACGTATGCAACAGTTGTGTTACCTTTTAAATAGTCTGTAGGTTTTGCAAACTACTCTAACGCAACAGTTGTGTTACCTTTTAAATAGTCTGTAGGTTTTGCAAACTACTCTAACGCCTTTGGTGTCGCTGATTTTACGTTTATACTAGTGTAAAATAGACTTGCCGTAAGATTTCTTTGCGCCAGCCTGAGAGTCTGAAAACACCTCACACCAGATGCATGAGAGATGGAAACCTGGAATATTCAGTCGAATCAGATCAAATATGATGCTAAGTTAGTACTAAGTTAAAATATGTTCCGCACTTGTAACATGCACCCATGATTTGGAACAGTCAGCAGCATACCTGTCAAGGTTTGGATTTGAAAATAAAGGAAATTTTCCGGCACCCGCCGAGAGCCATCCCACCACCGCAACCAGGCTCCAGTATCCCTTACATTTTAAGACAGGTGTACAAGAAATATAAAATAACCATTTGTCATTTACATTTTATTTTCATTGCGCATTTTCTACTAATTTTTCATGTTCACTCATGCGGCTCTCTGTCATTCACTAATGACTTGGATTTTTCATGCCGACTGACATCGTTCCTTCCCCGTGGGAGACACTAAAATCGCATTTACAAATCTTACAGAACGCGTGACTGTGCCCCATCCTGCTCCTCTTTAGGAAAGTAAATTCGTCGTCCCATTTTCCGATGTATTTACATGACTTCTTTGTTTCTTGGCAGGGACGCCTTCTCCTTCTACACATCCATCCATCCATCCATCTCTCTCCTTTCTCGTTCCCGCTGTTGGCACTAATCTCGCGATAACTGCCACCCAGGCTATGCAGGTGGCAGTTCTCGCGAGGCTACTGACAGTTCAGTTTGGAGAGGCAGAAGAATTTTTAAATATATATATATATTATTATACGGGAGATTTACGGGAAAATACTAATACGGGAGGACGGCGGGAAAGAGAAGTAAAATACGGTAGTTTCCCGGCCAAAACGGGAGACTTGACAGCTATGGTCAGCAGGCAGTCTCTGGCCACGCCCCCTACAGTCGGTCCGGCCCCTGGCTTTACCAGCGTGTTCGCGAAAACGACTTCATTTATTTTCTTATTGATTCATCGACAGACCATCATACTTTTTAGACGTTATAATAATAACACTCTATTGATCCCCAAAGAGAGAAATTCTCTCCTTGCCTGCCCCCTCTTACTGTCCATGATACACAAGCACATATGTAGAAAAACGTCAGCTTGGAGGCCAAGGCTGGACTTAACCTACTCCTTACGGTTTAACGGGAAACTGCCGCATGGCCGAGCGGGGCCGGTCGCGTATAGCCATAACACAGTGGCAGCCAATGAAATTGAAGGATTTTTTTTGCGAAGCGAAGAGACCCTCCCCGGCGCTGCAAAATCTCCGTTAATGATTTTTTTTCTGATACATTTCAAGTTAGATTGAAATGCTAATCATTTTGAGGCATGTTTTCAAAAAAGCATGAACAAATTTCTCCATTTCTTGTAATCACATTCATCCATTATTCTTCGTTTTCTTGATATTGATGTATTTAATAAACAGCTTAAAACTATGGTTACAATTTTATTTATTTATTTATTTATGTCGCTGTGGTAATTAAACAGACATAGACAGTTATGAATAAAATGTATTGTTTATTGAGTCTATTTACACAGAAAGAGACAAGTACTCAGGTTCTCATACTCAGGGGTATGATAAGATATACATCCATCCATCCATCCATTTTCCAAACCGCTTATTCTACTGGGTCACGGGGGTCCGGAGCCTATCCCGGAAGCAATGGGCACGAGGCAGGGAACAACCCAGGATGGGGGGCCAGCCCATCGCAGGGCACACTCACACACCATTCACTCTCACATGCACACCTATGGGCAATTTAGCAACTCCAATTAGCCTCAGCATGTTTTTGGACTGTGGGGGGAAACCGGAGTACCCCCCACGACGACATGGGGAGAACATGCAAACTCCACACACATGTGACACAGGCGGCGACTCAAACCTGGGTCCCAGAGGTGTGAGGCAACAGTGCTAACCACTGCACCACCATGCCACCCCCAAGATATACATTACCGCTCAAAAGTTTGGGATCACATGCAAATTTCTTTGTTTTCCAAAGAAAAACACATTTCTGCATCTTTTTGCCTCGGTCTCAAAAGGCACCAAGCTAGAACCGGCCCCGTGTTAGTGGAAACGGGGCTTGTGACTTGTACTCATGCATAATATTCTGCGGGTCGCTCAGCAGCGCAGCATATGAAACTAGACTCGGATTGTAAGTGTGTGGTTTTGATAATTGATGTATGGATGGATGGATCCTTAATAAGAGATATAAACAATAAGGTCCAGTCGCCAACTAATCATGTAAAATACGTCATAAACTCATGGTTGTTAAACCCAGAATAAAAATGAAGACGTATAACTAGGAAAGTCAACTTGCACATTTCAATTTTGGTTCGATATAATCACGTTGTCCTTAACCCTCCAGTGCAGGAGGGGACGGTAATGCGCATCGAATGTTTCCGAACCTGTGTGTGATACAACCGAGGAAGAGCCGATGACTTCGGGGGAGGAGGGGCAGGCGACTCGGAAGAAAAAGCAGCAGAACCCAATGCAGCCTGTAGCCCATTCAAAGGCCTACTGTTGGACCTCTGCTTATTTTGCAATACGTCTTTAGTACGGACTGAAAAATGTCCGATTTCGATGAGTTTGAGAAGCAGTTAAGCGAAAATCGGCAAGGTAAGTTTGGCTTTGAAGATCGGTGTATGCTCCCTGTTTTAGGGTAATAAAGTGGCCGGCGTGTCCTAGCGCCGAGGATGGTGCGGAGGGCACTTCTGCTGGTTCCGAAAAGAAAAGCGCGGCTGGGAAATCGGTGCCTTTTATCCGAGCGCTCGCCGATTCTGAAACCTGCCCGATTCTTCTTCTCCCAGCTGCCGCAGGATCCCCGAAAACTGACCGCTTTGGTAAATCAGTGACATTCTTTGCTTGGCATTGTTATAGAGATCGCTAGGCCTGCATCCATCAGTGCCCGGCGTACATAACATGGACATTTCAATGAAACGTTATTGGGGTGCACTCGATGTGAAAGCCTGCGGTTTTATTTATTTAATTATTTACCATTATACACTTGGATCATAAATTGCGACCCGCGTATTTTCATTCGCAGTAACACACTATGCATGGATGTTTGTTGCAAGCGTTATATTTTCAAGATCACGTTTAAAGTTTTATGCAAATAAAAACGACCGCGACCACTTGATTTAAAGTCCGCACTTAATAACAGTGTTAGTTACTTGGTTTTTAAATACTACGACGAGTTTTCTATATAATGATATGATTTTGTCTCTTTCCGATGCACAATAGCCTTTCCCTTGGGTCCGAAATGCTGGCCCTGTCATCCGTACAGAATAAGTCTTTCTCACACGATCGCCGTTTCTTCATGATGTATAGACTCTAAAAATCAGCCGCGTTCCCTGGAATCATAACAACTGCTTTTAGGTCGTTATTGCAAAGTCTTGCACCTGTATCTACCTTTACAGCGGATAGCAGTAACTAACAATGATGTACAGTTATATAACAATACACATATAACTTCATTAAAGTGCAGAGAATCCAGTAAACTGAATAAACTTAAGCCATACTAACGCAACTGAAATATACAACATGCGTTACAACGGAGTCGAAAGTAGGATTGATTTATGTACCTATCAAATGGCAATCTTGTCATATCAGCTCCTTATCACTAAATCACTAAAATGTCATTCGAAACGACCTGATTCGGCTAGACGAGCACTAAGTGCCGCCGTGTTTGATAAACTAGCAGTTCCAGTCATTCATATCTGCGCTCTGACTATGCCTGCGATTGCGGTAATTGGTTATTACCGATTTACGTAAGATGCATTGGCCGCTCCGTGTCTGTACTTTTGCAGCGGTGCATTACCGTAACGCTGTTATAACTGATGCATGAAGCTGATTCCTCGAGCAGCACCTGCGTTTAAATGCTTCACTGAAAACTGCACCTTCAGGGATTTATTTAAGCTTCTATATGAAGGACCTGCCGGGATAGAAAGGTGATATTTTATTGCTAGTTTAATAAAGTGCTGTCTGTCAGATTGAAACGATATTAATTACCCATCCATCGTCCAACCAGTTATCTTAGTCAGGCTCCCCTGGAGCCTATTCCAGGCAAATTCCCCATACAGAGAGCAGAGGCAAAATTCAGGCCGTCCCTGGTTGGGGTCTTGAAGCCCTTTCTCCTCCCCACAGCTGCAGGGCAGATCCCCACGATAGCTTTACTGGCAACATCCACCACCAGCGGCGTGGCAGTGACGCCCACCCAGGTGCCGATGGTCGGCAGCCAGATGACCCGGCAGGCCAGGCGGCTTTATGTCGGCAACATCCCCTTCGGCCTGACGGAGGTGAGTCCAGGCAAAGTCCCGCGTTGCCTTCTGTCATGCATACTGGTGTCATGTGTAGCTCAGTGAGTTAGGACACTGAGCCGGTCACAAGAAGGTTGTTGGTTCAAATCCCTTGGGCAGCAGAGTGATTTCACCATTGGGCCCCCGAGCGCAGCCCTTAAGCACTATTTGCTCTAGGAACTGTCTGGTCCTGCTTCTTCAATGAAATGTATGTTGCTTTGGATGAAAGTGTCCGCAAAATAAATAGATAAATGTACTAGACTTGTCAGTCATTTTTTTTCTCGTTTGCCTGTTTTGATGTCTTCAGACGTCTGCCTGTCTTCATTCAGTGTGTCTGCCTGTCTTTTTAGGAGGCCATGGCGGATTTCTTCAATACCCAGATGCGATTGGCTGGCTTATGTCAAGGTCCCACCAATCCCGTCCTCGCTGTTCAGATAAACCAGGACAAGAACTTTGCCTTCCTTGAAGTAAGAGTCTTTCCTGCCTAATGGCTGCTGTGTCCAGGCGGAGACCGCAGCCTTCCCTGATTAACGACGTTCTTCGTTCTGCCCTAGTTTCGGTCCGTGGATGAGACCACGCAGGCAATGGCCTTCGACGGCATCATTTTCCAGGGTCAGTCGTTAAAAATCAGGCGGCCCCACGACTATCGCCCCCTGCCTGGCATCTCAGAGCAGCCCGCCTTCCACGTACCAGGTCCGTTTTGCTTGTCGCCGTCATAACCTTAATCTTTATTTACCTTTGAAGAGCCGATCGGCAAGGCCAGTTTTTTGTACTCGTTACGGACTGACTGTCCTTCGCAAGCTGCGGATGTCTTGTCATATAAAGAGGGAGACTTTCACTTTTATTTACTTAATGTTGTAAATATTTAGCAGACAGTTTTATCCAAAGTGAAGAATGTTTTTTTTTTTTTTTTTTTTTGAGAAATCAGGGTCAGCCTGTCCCTAGAGCAAACTCGCCGGCCCAGTGGTGTGATCACCAGTGATGTGAACCAGTGATCTTCTGATGATAACGCTGGCATCCTAACCAGCTGAGCCACACACACACACACAGCTCAGTCACTCACTTCTTACTGTTAACATAGGGGTGTTGTGTGGCTCTGTGATGTTTGCCCATGAAAAGAAGGTTGCTGGTTGGCAGGGTTGGCAGAGTGATTTCACCACTGGGCCCTTGAGCAAGGACCCTAACCCCCAAATTGTTCTAGGGTTGCTGGCTCCTATTCTAGTCAAAAATTCTGGACACACCTACTGAAAATGACTTGTTTTTCAGCAAGATAATGACCCAAAGCCCACCTTGAAGGTTATGCAAGTAGCTTATTACCTTGTGAACTAGGAAAGAGATGGTCCCCACAGCCCCCCAACCTAAACTCTATAGAGCTGGTTTGGGATCAGTTGGATGAGAGTAAGAGTAAGGTAGCCAGCTTGCGCGCAGAACTTGTGGAAACTCGAGGACTGTTGGAGAAACGGTCCAGGTGGGTACATATGTTAGCTGGTTGAGTCCGCAATGCTGTCATCGAAGCCAATGGCTCCTATTTTGAAGAGACAAAAATTTTGTCTTTGCAGTACTTCATATGCATAACTTCCATGCCCAAAGGCCTTTTACTATAAGGTGAATAACAGCTAAAATAGAGACAAATGCATTAAGAGCAGGTGTGTCCATACTTTTGACTGGTGCTGCATGTGTCAGCATCTCCCATGGAGAGCAAGATGGGAGAGACAAAAAACAGTCGTCAAACTGCCCCAGTATTTAGGTATTTTTTTGCTGGAGTTACATTTATCTGATATTATATAGAAGATAACGACGTCATACTGATTTGAAGTTGGCTTATTTCACTCGCGCCGTTTGCTCGTGGTCATTATCCGGCATGTTGACGGTTTGCTGTGATCGGCCGGCTTTGGGCGCCGTGCCGCTCTGTCTGCAGGGGTCGTCTCCACCGTGGTTCCAGACTCGCCACACAAGCTCTTTGTCGGAGGCCTGCCCAACTATCTCAGTGACGATCAGGTACCCCGCCCTCAGTCTCTGTCGCCGGGGAGCCGACCCACAACCCTCCTGTGTTTCTGTCCCACTGCTGCACGTGGAACTCAAGCAGGCATGCACACACACGCACGCACGCACGCACGCACGCGCACGCACATACATACATACATAAAATAAACACTCGTCTCTGTGTAACTGATTAGTAGGAAAAGAAAGCCTGTCAAAGTTACCTCACCGCTTAAAATTCATTACAAGATACTGGGGGGTCAAATGTCAGCATCATGTTTAAAGCTAGCTGCTGAAAATAGCCGCACATTTGAGGTTTTTTTTTTTTTTTTTTTTAAAGATATTCATGGGATTTATTAAACATTTATTAGACATGTAGGTAATGAGTTGACAGTTACATTACGCTCATTGTTTATCCAGCTGTAAATTATGAAGATATTGAGACCCCGCTAATGTAAAAGGTACGTTTCCCAAAACCTCATGTTATCGACTTGCATAGTTGGAACCATTCAGTTGTAAGTTGCTAATGTTGTTAGCAAATAACCTTATTAGCAACAAAGGCTTTGGGAAACGTGCCTTACAGCTGGCGGCTTGCCGAACCAGTCACGTAGCCAGTCCCTGTGCTGCCTGTTGCTGGGTACCCTGGAATATTTGTATATCGGGTTAATTGCTGAGTGTTAGTCGGATGAATCAGCCGCGTCGTTTTGCTGCATGAAAATTTAAAATCGAGTCATCTGCGCGTCACCTAACTGACGAATACCTCCACATTGCCGTACACCTGTGTTTGCCCAATCCCAGTCCTCGGGGAACCGCCGACTGTCCACATTTTCGCTCCCTCCTAGCTCCCAGCCAATCAGGAACACCGAATACCTGGTACAGGTGCGCTGAGAGGAAGCAAAAACGTGGACTGACCGGGGGGGTACCCCCGAGGACTGGGCTGGGAAACACTACCATAGACTGTGCTTGAAATGTGGGGGAGATCGACCAAGTCCCCAAACGCTTCAGTATTCGCAGACGTGCCGTGTCTCACGTCCATGTCCGCACACTGAGAACGATGACTTCACATCCCGTTAACAGCGATGGGGAGCTGCGGAAGAATCGTTCCCTACATTGCTGTGTCGCTCGAAAGGCAGAAAATACTTCGGACCTTTTTCCCGGTGAACGATTATCAGCTTCACTGGAGTTTTCACATCGTGCCCCATGCCCTATTCTGTTATGACGTCAGTGATGGATAATATTACCATAACAACATGCACAGATGAGGTCGTCTTACTCTGAAAGTGTTGAAAGGGTCACATTTTAGACATTTTCTACTTCTCATTAGCATCTTTTATGATTTTTTTTTTTTCTTCCTATATCGCCACCCCACTGAAATCGGCCCATTATAGACATAATCCATACAGGCATTTAATAGTTTACCTATTTATTTTGCAAAAGTTAATCGCAAAACGTTTTGCGTCCACCCCTGCATTGTAACATTTTGAGCTCCGGTGTCCCACTCACTTTAGCCTAAACTG